>NW_002238045.1:0-5589 GCF_000150955.2 Phaeodactylum tricornutum CCAP 1055/1
CAGACGTCAGCAAGTTAGGTATCCCTGTGCAGTAACTATAACCCTATTTGATATCTCAGTGCAATTTGTTGATATCCCAGTGCAATTACTTATATAAAATGTGATATCCCAGTGTAAAGATAAAATATCCATTCATGTATATTTTTACAACACCCGGATATCATTTTCCTTAGTCTTCCACCCTTGATATCAGTGTTCTCCTTCAATTTCATTTTTGGGAACCCGTTTATTACCGGCTTGAAGATGCGACATTCCCGTCTGACGGTACTGAACACGCCGGACGTTTTGTGGGCATTGCTGATTCCGTCGGCGACGCTCTTACTTATAAGATCCTCAACGATACTTCCAATCGCGTGCTCTATTGTTCCAGCGTCCGTTCCGCCAAGCTTCGCGGTCGAACCAACCTACGCCTTTCGTCACAGGATGGGGAGGACGGTCCTAAGCCCATTAACTTCATCAAGTCGCGTAGAACTGAAAATCAAGATTCCTATGCCTTAAAGGAGTTGCCTGGTTTTACCCCGGACGACCTTATTGGCCGTACCTTTCTAACTGATGCATGCGATGATGGGGAGCATTTTCGAGCCAAAATCACCCGAAAAATACTTGATCCTGACAAGCCCTCTGATGTGCGTTTTCTCGTTGAGATTAATGATGGGGAGCACGACGAGATTTTAGCATACAACGAAATCCTAGACAAGCTCGAGACCGACCTTGAGAAAGAATTCCACGACACCGATCGTCAGTGGCGTTTCAAGGACATCGTTGCCCACGAAGGCCCGCTAACCTCGCGTGACAAGAACTACAAGGGATCTAGGTACAATGTACTTGTCAACTGGGAAACTGGGGAGTCTACCTATGAACCCCTAGACGTTATAGGCGCCGACAATCCAGTTACTTGTTCCATCTATGCTAAAAATCAAGGCCTACTAGATACGCCCCGATGGAAGCAGTTCAAGCGTCTGGCAACTAGAGACAAACAAATCCAACGACTCGTTAGTCAGGCAAACCAGCACTCTACCCAAACTGCCTCTACCCTCAAGTTTGGTTATCAAATACCCCGTGACCACAAGGATGCGGTTGATATCAATACGTCCAATGGTAATAAGAAGTGGCAAGACGCAGAGAGCACTGAGAGGGCTCAGCTCCACGAATACGATACTTTTGTCAACAATGGTAAAGCTATCATGCTTGGAAAGCATGTAACAAACGCACTGAAAGGATACAAGAAGATTCGAATTCATACTGTCTACAATGTCAAGTATGACGGAAGACACAAGGCTAGAATGGTTGCGGGAGGGCACATTACACCCGTACCACTCGAAAGCGTATACTCTGGTGTTGTTTCGCTACGCAGCCTACGAATTGTTATTTTCCTTGCCGAGCTCAATAAGCTCAAGTTGTGGGGAGCTGACATAGGAAATGCGTATCTGGAAGCAAAGACAAAGGAAAAGGTATTCATTGTTGCAGGTCCAGAGTTTGCAGAACTGGAAGGACATGTACTGATTATTAACAAGGCGCTCTATGGGCTCAGAAGCAGTGGCCTACATTGGCATGAATGTTTTGCAGACACCCTTCGCGACCTAGGTTTCCTGGCTAGCAAGGCAGACTCCGACGTATGGATGAGAGAAAACCATGGTGTCTACAAATATATTGCTGTCTATGTCAACGACATTGCAGTAGCTGCCCGTGAGCCTGAGGAAATTATACGCCAACTTAAGGAAAGGTACAAGTACAAGCTAAAGGGAGTGGGGCCATTGGAATACCATCTCGGATGCACCTTTGAACGCGACAAGGCTGGTACGTTATCATACCATCCAAAGAAATACATAGAGCGCATGATGGGGCAATATGAACGGATGTACCAAGAGAAGCCAAAATTTTACGTATCTCCACTTGACAAAGGGGATCATCCAGAGTTGGACTTGCCATCTGAATTGGACAAGAATGGCATTAAACAGTACCAATCTCTCATTGGTAGCTTACAATGGTTGATCACGCTCGGCCGTTTTGACATTGCAACCGCGGTCATGAGTATGTCTAGATTCCGGGTGGCACCCCGCCAGGGTCATCTTGATCGACTTAAGAGAATGTATGGGTACATCCGAAAGATGAAACACGGAGCGGTCAGGGTACGTATCGACAAACCAGACTACTCAGGTCTCCCAGACAACTCGCGTGATTGGGCAACATCCGTTTATGGTGATGTTAAGGAATTACTTCCCCATGACGCTCCATTAGCCCTTGGTAAGCATGTTGTGTCAACCAGCTATGTTGATGCAAACTTGTACCACGACATGGTGACGGGACGGTCAGTCACAGGCGTACTGCACCTCATCAACAAGACTCCTTTCGAATGGTATTCGAAACGGCAGGCCACAGTTGAGACTGCCACATACGGGTCAGAATTTGTTGCTGCGCGCATTGCGGTCAAGCAGATCATGGACATTCGTACAACCTTACGCTTCCTTGGAGTTCCCATTCGGGGCAAGTCGATACTCTTTGGTGACAACCATTTGGTCATTGTAAGTTCAACTGAGCCACAGTCACCGCTCAACAAACGGCATAATGCAATGTCGTATCACAGAGTGCGCGAGGCCATCGCGGCTGGAGTTGTTGAATTTCAAAAGGTTGTGAGTGCAGAGAACGTTGCCGATGTCCTTAGTAAACATTGGGGTTTCCAACAAGCCTGGCCAGTATTGAAGCCTTTATTGTTCTGGCAAGGAGACACCTCAAAATGTGAGGTAAAAGCTTCCAAGTCATCAAAGCAGGCCGATGGGGAGTGTCACGATACACACCAAGATGACAGTCCTTAGGACAGGTCTCACCTAAGTTGGATGAGGGAAGTGTGATTCAAGACGCTGATAGTAGTGGGATTGTGGCATTTATGTCGGCCTTATTGTACAACCCAATGTATACGCGATACAATCAAGATTGTATCGCGTTGGAAGCTTCAAGAGTCAAGGACGGGAATAACTACTAGGGCACAGTCCCACAAACTACGAGGAGAGTTGGAGGCAAGGATTGTTTACTCACCAAGTGGTTCTATGTGGGATTTATATTTAGCAGGGATATCACTCTATGTGAGAGTAAGGTTATCTGGAACATGGTAAGAGGTCCTTTATTCCAATGGACAGACCAATTCTCATGATCTAGTTGTAGAATAATCTTCCTCTCATTGTTTTAGAAATTCATTGATCCAAATATTGCATTAGCATAGGTCCTCGTATCCGCTGTTTAACCCGTGGGGAGCGTTGTAAGCGAGATGAGTTTTACAGTCCCTAAGTCCGTTTAGGTGTATCACAGGTTTTTCGTAATAACGCCCATTTGCGTTTACCAGGTATTGTCGACATCGCGTTATTCCTGTCTTTTGTACGTACATTGGTTGTACTACGTAACAAAAAGTAGATTTATCACCAATCCAATAGAATTACTTAGACAAGAGACAAACCATGTTGAAGATCCCAGAGCAATTACTTATTGAAAAGACAAACTATGTTGAAGATCCCGGAGCAGTTATCTACGCAAAAGACAAATCAACTTGAAGATCCCGGAGCAGTTACCTACGCAAAAGACAAACCAACTTGAAGATCCCGGAGCAGTTACCTACGCAAAAGACAAACCAACTTGAAGATCTTGGAGCAATTACTTAGAAATAGTTTTTGTATAAATTGTATACAGCTAGGTATACCCCTACTTCTCTGGGATCTTCCTGCCCTTAGGCAAGGTTTCCAATTTGAGAAAGACATTATTGTGAAAACCGTGTTTTTTGGCGTCCATCAACGGTTTGAGCGCGACGGCGTAGTTGCCGGCGCACTTGGTAGATCCCATGCCGCCGTGGGAGGCCCGTGCCCAACGCGTTTCCAGATGCAGGTTGAGTCCGGCCATGGCTGAGGCAAAGTAGTTTCCTGTCGGCGAGACTTAAAGGAGGAAGGACACTTGCGGACTTGGGTAGAGTCCGAGCTGTTGTCCGGATCCCAGGAGCATGGGGCGGACGTAAAGCTTCATGCCATCACCGACGGGAGGCAGCAAGTGTGCATTCTTCTGGACAGCAAGCTGCACTGCTTGGAGAAACAAACACTTACTTGGCATGGGTAGACACATTTCGTGTGCCCCTGCCCGCATACACGCATAGTTCTGGTCGGGACGGAACACAACAGCCTTGAGGTCGGTGACGTGGTATGCTTTCAATCCTTCCCACAAGGTGGTGCCGTAGTTGAGCGACGTTGTGGCGGGAGTCAGCGGGAGTGGACGGTCCTGGTACAAAAAGACACTGCTTTCCAATTCTTGCAGGAGTTTTTCCTCCTCCGACCAATCCGTGGTAGTCGTCAAGTGGAGATAAGTCTTCTCTGGTGTTAGCCTACCCTATCCGCAAAAAATATCCGCGGTCAATGCTGTTCGCGTGCTGCATTGTTGATGCACACATGGTGCCGTGAGTGTTTCTTTTGTAAAAATTGACAAAGCTTGACGAAAATTTCATCTGCTTGTAGCTTTAGCAACGGCAAGTCCAATTCGGCTGACAATGAGTGTCAGAATACGGTTGTACGTAAGCAACACAAAACACAAACGCAATTTGCGGAAGAACAACTGACTGTGAAAGCTGTTTGCCAGACGTCAGCAAGTTAGGTATCCCTGTGCAGTAACTATAACCCTATTTGATATCTCAGTGCAATTTGTTGATATCCCAGTGCAATTACTTATATAAAATGTGATATCCCAGTGTTAAGATAAAATATTCATTCATGAATAATTTTACAAGACCTGGATATCATTTTCCTTAGGCCTGATTTAGGCTGCCACAGAGGTAGGATGTTGGCCTGATTTGGACTATTTGATATGGCCTTACCAATGAATTGGCCTGATTTAGGCTGCCACAGAGGTAGGATGTGGCCTTACGGCCTTACTAATGAATTGGCCTGCTTATAATGGCCTAGCTAGGTTGCCTCATCAATAGGCAGGCAGTTGATTTTCCAGTCTTTCTCTCTTCTTCTACAAGACCAGATATATTATCAACTCTCAACTATCCATTGCCGAAAATGAAATTGTCTTGCTTGTTCGCGCTCATGGCTCCTCTCCTTTGTGCTTCCCAAGGTACCACCTGTGCGTGTGAGGCCAAAGAACTTGAGTTCAGCATTGACTGCGCCAACGAAGCCCTGTTGTTGGAGACGTTGGCAGCCCTCATTGTCGACGATTGCTCGACGGATTGCTCTTCCGCCGCCTGTTACAAGAACTTTTTGATCGTGCAATCTCATCATGACTTTTGTCTTCACGACGACGTTCCACCTCCCGTTGAAGATGCATTCCACGACTTTGAGGAAGTTTGCGAACATTGTTCGATTACTCGCAAGCGCGACCCCAATCTATCCAACTGCCCGGTTGCCGCCTGTGACACCCGTGGCGATGTGGCCTACCAAGCCCTTCTCACGGAAGGTTGCGTCAGTGCTTGCAGCTCATCTACGTGTGCTAGCAACTACCAAATCCTTCGTTCCGAACACGACAACTGCGACGAAGGTACCGTTAGCGAATCGGCGGAGACGGGCATTCACGATTTGGAAGAAATTTGCGAGGCCTTCAACTGTAACTCATTGTTGA
>NW_002238046.1:0-5463 GCF_000150955.2 Phaeodactylum tricornutum CCAP 1055/1
TAAGCTTTCCCGAAGCTGCGAAAATTCCGGACCCGCGAGGTATGCTGCCGATTCACTACCTGGCTTGCTGGGGACCCAGTTCTGTTTCGGTGGTCGATATGTTGTTGGTGGCGAACCGTGCCGTGGCAACAGCGAAAGATGTGGACGGTAACACAGCACTGACCTTGGCTATCGAGGGCGACTATCCGGAGAAGAACGGTGTCGTGTCAGCTTTACAGAAGTGGTTGAACAACAATCCAAGCGACATTGAAAGTACAGTTAGCAGAAAGAGCTCCGTTACGAAACATAAGGTACCTTCTTCTGATGAAAGATTCACAAATGGTTCTCAGTTTAAGTCATCGATGAAAGCGACACGACCTTTTGAACCTGAAAATCAAGAATATGAATTTAAGCAATCCAAGTTGACGCACTCTAACGGGAACGCTCTTTCTAGAACCAAGGCTCGCCCTAATAGAGAAAGCTATTCGGACGAAGAAAAGCGCGACGAAGGCGAGACTCCTTTTGTGCGATCGCTAGGTAAGGCTGTACCACCTCCTAGCAAGATTGACACTCTCTCCAAAAATGCACAGGAGGATGAAATCCGAAAGCTAAAAAACGATATGCAAGCCCTCAAAGCGACAATTTTTGAAAAGGAACTCGAATGGAAGGATCGGAACACCGAGACCGAAGAACAATGGAAGGCCAAATATAACACACTGAAAATATTATCAAGCGAAAAAGAAGACGAGGTTGACAGCATTAAAAAAGAGCTTGAAAGAGTCCGAAATGAGCTGGACGAATCCAGAGGGATGACAAGGAACAAGGACATCGAAATCGAAGCAGGAAAGCAAAAACTCCTTCAAGCCAGGGATGATCTCAAAGGCCTTCGGGACACGCTAGGCGATCTCATGGAGCAACATGAAGGGTTCAAAAAGAAAAATCACAACATGAATGACCGCCTTGGATCGCTCTCGGCTTCATTAGAATCGATGATGGAGCAACAAAACATGCTTACTAAGAGTCTAAAAAAGCGAAGTGACAAACGCAAAGCAACATACGAAGACCGACAAGCGCGCTTGAAGGAATTGATGGATTTGGAAAAGTCTTTGCAAGAAGACGATGATCAACTGGACACATCCCTGAACAAACAAACCCGGGAAATGGAGGCTATTGCGGCCGTCATTGCTGCAGCACGAGAGTAGTCGCGTCTTTTTTTCCTGTCCGGCTATGGTCGTGCCTGTAGAAAGGCTAAGAGATGCTTTACAGGGATGTAAATGTTCTGGAAATCATGTAGAATATAAAGTCGTCGGATTGCTTACATTTAACACACTTTTGTGACGACTACATGTTTGCAGATTAGTACGAAATTTTTACTGATACTCGCGATGACAATTACCTCTAGATCGCACTCACCACATCCCCCGTACTTACTGTTACGGTAACCGCAGAAACTCGTATTCAATCATCCTATTGCTTCTCACCCTCCTCTTTAAGATACGCACGAATGTTTTCGTCGACGCGCATGCTCTTTGGGATCAACATCTACGAACAGGATAATGATGAGCTTTATTTTTAATAAAACGGTAAGCTTACCAATGCTATATAGGAAGAATCACAAGCAAGATTATTTGTGAAGGCATTGAGCGACTGAGAGCACTCGCTGACAGCAAATTTGGACTTTTCTAGGTGGAACGCAAACTTTTTACGTGTTGCAATTCCAAACAAAGCTTGTTGTGTGCATAGACCGCAAGACAAAAAGCCAGTTCTTTTCACGCCAGTCGGAAGCGCATCATCTCACAGTGAATGATTCTGACATTAACTACGACAAAGACATTTAACAGGTTATTTCGTGTGTTCAACTCGATGACATTTTTCCAACTGACCATACAAAAGATCGACCCAATCACAATTTCAGATTCTCAGTTCATGCAAAGCGAACCGAGAGCGACAGTAAATTGGTTTTGGATCATTTCTACTAGCGTCACAACCTGCACGTATTGTAATTGAGGATTGCAGCTCGTTGCCCTCCAGCCACAAAAAAATCCCAACAAAAACAGAACCCGTCTGCGGTGTCATAAAACCCAAGTAGCAGAATGTCGAGTAGTGCTATCTATCAATCCTGTGCCGGTCAATTCAATAGCGGTGAGCAGCTTGATCAGCTTTTGCAGTGCCTCTCTACGGGACATGACGGCGTGAGTAAAAATGGAACAGGGTCGGCTTTTCTTTTCAATGGATTTTGATTACTAACGCATATCACCCTCTCTTTCGCTGTGGTAATCTACAGGCGCTTAACGTTCAGACCAGCAATCTCGCAGGAGGTATCGATGCCTTTTATCTTATTTTTGCTGGGGCCCTTGTCTACTTCATGCAGACAGGATTTGCTATGCTCTGTGCCGGATCAATTCGAGCGAAAAACGTGAAGAATGTGATTCTCTGGAACTTGCTCGATTCTTGTGGTGGCGGTCTCGCGTTCTGGAGCGTGGGCTATGCCTTTGCCTACGGCGGAGACGATGATGGGTCCAAGACATTTGTCGGTAATGCAGGCTTTTTCCTCAAGGGAGATAACATTCGAATGGAAAACTGGTTTTTTCAGTTTGCATTTGCTTGTGCCCTTTCCTCAATTGTCGCTGGAACGGTACGACAATTTTAAGCACACAGTACTCTGTGCAAGGACACACGTCGGCACTAATCAAATTCGCTGTCTTTTACAAATTTCAGATCGCTGAGCGCACCCAAATGAAGGCCTATTTGATGTATTCCGTCTTTTTGGTTGGGTTTGTCTATCCAGTTGTGGCCCACGCCTTTTGGTCGAGCAATGGATTCCTATCCAACACAGCCACAGACCCGTTGTGGGGATCTGGTGCCATTGACTTGGCGGGGTCTGGACCAGTCCACATGACAGGAGGTGTTACGGCTTTGGCAGCAGCTCTGATTCTGGGACCTCGCATTGGTCGCTTCTACGACAAGGAGGGCAATCCTCTAGAAGAGCCAGCCGAATTCCCCCCCCACTCGGTTGCCTTGCAGTTTTTGGGAACATTTTGTCTTTGGTTTGGCTGGTACGGCTTTAACCCAGGTTCCGTCTTCTTTATTTCAAGTACTGAAAACGGTCAAGTTGCGGCTTTGGTAGCCGTCAATACCACCTTGGCTGCGTGTGCGGGTGCCGTCAGCGCCATGTTTACTTCAACTGTCTTTGACTACTGGTACACCGGCTTGCACACATATGATTTGGGCTACACTATGAACGGATGTTTGACGGGATTGGTCGCGATAACGGCAGGATGCGCTGTAAGTAGGACGCGACTTTCCAAACAGTTATTCTTCATAACTCGCTAACTGCGACCATTCCTGTTTTCCAGACTGTTGAAACATGGGCTGCCGTTTTGATTGGTATTGTCGCCGGCTGGTTTTACCTTTTGGGTTCTAGGTTGCTTGTCTACTTCCGTATTGACGATGCTGTCGACGCCATCCCCGTCCATATGGTAGGTGGCGCCTGGGGCGTGATCGCGACGGGCCTGTTTACGAAGGGAGAACTATTATTATCCGCCTTTAGCCAGGAGGAACATGTTGGATGGTTCTACGAGTGGGGCAGTGGGAGCGGTGACTTTACCCTGATCGGTATTCAATTGCTTTCTGTACTCTTTATTTTCGCCTGGACTTTCTCTGTTATGGGAATTTATTTTTACGGCCTTAACTTGATGGGTTGGTTGCGTATAGATCCGTTGGAGGAGGAGGTTGGTATGGATATTTCTCGCCACAAGGGCTCGGCATACGACATGACTTTGGCTAGCGTGGAGCAGGTACGGTCGTTGATGGACGACCGCAGTACGAGCAATCGTGGAAAGCAGCGCAAGCCGTCAATCATGGTTGTGAAGTTGGCCAAAGCAGGTACGAGCGAGGGAGAAAGTGCCTCCGGAAATCCAGAAGTTCAGGCGTCGGACGTCCAACAGGCCGAGACGGCCTAATTATTGATTCCACTTTCACCAACCGAGATTCAACGTTTTGCCATTTTTGAGCGTGATGTTTGAGATTTTGAGTTCACTGTTAATTCTTCTTCTAGGTAGTATTTTGATAGCTTTTTACAATCTCCTTTGTAATTGGAGCTGTTCCTGATGAATCGCGTTGATATGTTTCAACTTTGAAAAATCGGTAACCATAGAGACGCTCAACGAGATGTGTAGTCTTTAGAGAGGAAAGAGAGTAAATTTGCAACTTCTGAGAGTGTGTGACATCGATCTGACAGGGATTAAACCGCTCGATAGTCTATGTTGAACTATTTTTCCACACAGGCAGGAAGGAATCACTGTCAATACGGGCATTCGCCCTGGCAAGAGCTTTCTATGCAATTCTCGTGTACACGCGCTGCCGGTCAGTCTTTTGTATACCGTCTCAGGTTGGCAATAGTCTTGATCTACTGAACAGAGCAAGAACAAGCGCACAGGAACAGGTACTGGCAAAGTCGTTACAATTCTCTCGTCCGAACAACTCACGTCCACCATAGAGAGGCAATCTTCTGGCGCAATCACTGCACCCGAAAGCCGCATGGGCGTCATTGACGCCGCCATCCTGAGTCTTGATCCGAATTTGACAAAACAGGCTCGATTCTTGAGCGCCAATCCGTCAGTGAAGTGTGATATCCCACTCAACTATTTGTTACTAGCAGAAGGTTGTCAGCTTGGTTGTATTTTATTGCACGTCAAGCTTTTATGTGCCAATACAATCAAAATAACGATTGCAATCATCTCCATGCTTATTAAGAAACTAGCGAACACTATACGTTCTCCTCATTACTGCGAAGACTGTTATTGTTGTTGGGCAGGTTACTGCTGTGGCCGGCCGCTGACTCGATCATGTAATCTTCCCGACACGATGGGCATGTCGCCTTCCGCTTAATCCAATCTACAAGACAGTCGTTGTGAAAACAATGTTTGCATTTTGGATTTCGCGACCACGACACGGTTTCACCTGCGTCAAACTCCAGCAAACATATATCGCAGCAAAAACATGTGCCTTGTGAGGTATCGTCACTATCACGAAGCTCCTTCAATGGGACTGGCATCGTGTCTCTGTTGGAAACAGACGCAACACTAGAATCGATATTCGAGTAACATTCATTGGATGCACAATCACTATCATCATGACCAAAACAGCTTGTTTGACAGTTGCAGTCTTGAGCATGCGACGAATTATCGTCAGTCCCAACAGCAAGACCATCACTTGCTTCTCGTGGGTGGACAATCACCAGGGAGCCTTCAAAGCTCTTGTCTAAGAAGCTCGACGCTTCTTTTGCAGGATAATCACCGTTTGTCTCTTTATCATCCTTCTTCTCAATTTTATTGCTTGCCACTTTAGTCACGGTCTGTCTGTTCAAGGCCCCAATGTATCCACCTGGCGGGACAGCATTTAGCCTGTCGACTTTTTCCTTGTCTTCACCAGAGTGCGATAACGCGCTGGCGGAATAAGCCCCTCGTTCCAGACGGAAAGAGG
>NW_002238047.1:0-2870 GCF_000150955.2 Phaeodactylum tricornutum CCAP 1055/1
AGAACTCGCCGCCCGTATTCCAATGGACGTGTGGGCCGGCTACTCACAGGTTTTGGAAAACTCGCCGGTAGCCACCAAGGCCGCCACTTCGGCGACCGTCTACACCATTGGCGACTTTATTGCGCAGCGTACCCAGGGCGCGGCCATGGGTGACCTGGATCGGGGCCGCATTGTCCGTTCCATGCTGGCCGGACTGATCGGACACGGACCACTCAGTCACTTTTGGTACAATGTCTGCGATCACTTTTTCGACAATGTGCTGCACTGGACCGCTTGGTGGAGTTTCTTCCCCAAAGTAGTTGTCGACCAAACCACGTGGGGTCCCATTTGGAACAATACTTACATTCTACTCCTCGGTCTGATGAAGTTGGAAAAACTCGAAACGATCTGGTCCGACATGAAGCGTACCACGGTCCCGCTCATCCTTTCCGGTCTGAAGCTGTGGCCGCTCGCACACTGCGTCACGTACGGACTGGTCCCGGTCGAAAACCGACTGCTCTGGGTGGACGCGGTCGAAATTCTGTGGGTCACCATTCTGGCCACGACCGCCGCCGAGGCGCACGCAGACGCCAAAGTCGACACCAAAGGCGAGCCCGTAGAGGAAACGACCGTGGCCGCGACGGATGCCTCCCAGAAGTAGAACGGTTGCAGAAGCCTGCATACGTACGTACTTTACGTACGTGTATTGGGTAGCCAATGGATCATGTCTGTTTGAATTGACGAAAGTGGATTTTTGGCACAGTTTGGGGAACACTACTCCTCCACTCTAGTTTTCGTACCAAGGCACGACACGGCAACGCATTTGTTGTGCACACTAGCGGAACAGTCGGGAAACGTGCGTCCCCCTTTTTTTGGGTCCGAAAGTTAACCCGTACCGATTTTGCGTCGCTACACACGGTACGGACGCAGTGCCTCGGGAACCCATCTGGTAAAAGCAACCCTTTGGCAATATTCGCTGCTGTTACATTAGTGTATTCTTTCATTTATTCCTTTTCATTCATTTGTAGATTGAGATTGCTGAAAGTCCTTTTAAGTTGTGCAAGTACGGAAAACGAAACTAGACTGCTCCGAGCAGCGCTTGCCAACTGGTTGGGGGTAAATATTTTAGGATGCTGCCTACGAAACATGAAACACCAAGCAACTACTACCAAAGTGTGGAATGAGTCGCTTCAAGTTAGTCTGTTTCCGTCATCTCCACTCTAGACCGACCGAACCGTAGGGGCTGTGGGTAGAAGGAAAGTTCTTCCACCTGTTTCGATCATGGAAGTGTCGTTTGGAGGGAGTAGTGTTGCATGATTTGCTAGAGGGCCTGTTGGACAAAATCGAACGTTCCACTAACCCTCACGGTCCGTGGCTAGATGATAGTTGACACATGTCCACAGTAGCTTTCGTGGTTGCATCCGTGTCGTTGCCGGGAACGTGTTCGTGTTCCGGATTCGTGGGGACGATTCCCCCAGTCGCTCCCCGTGGGTTGGCTGCGTTGCGGGGAAATAGGTAAGAGTTTGGCGGCGTGTGGTACCCGTCGAATCTCTCGCACTCGTGTGTGTGTGTGTGTGTGTGTGTGTGTGTGTGTGTGTGTGTGTGTCTCTCTAGTAGCAACGAGGAGTGATCGATCCCATCCAGGCACGTGCGAGTCAGTCAGCCAACGAAACACACAGCCTTTTTCGTCAAAAGGCTCGACCAATCATAGCGATCGAACACGCAGCGACGGTCGGAACCCGATACCCCAGCCAGTCGGCGCCGGAGGGTCCCGACCGGCCTGGGGTCCCCGCGCACACCACCGTGGGTAGCACGGTGCCACACGATCCGTCGGCACCACAAGTCTCCGGCCCTGCGAACGGTCCGGCGTGTGCGCAAAACTCCTATGCTACGAACTATTTGTAACGGAACCAAAGCATGTGGGAACTAGTTTCCTATGGGAACCCCAAGGCATGGAGGGAACTAGTTTCCGTCGCGGAACCATAAGTGCTACATAAGTGTGTTGGAAGGGGAGAGAACCACACTGCCATCGATACGACATCGCTGCGCCCACCCAACGGTTTCGGAGCCAAAACACGAACCAGTCCGGAACTGTTTCCGACGGTTGGCACCATTCCCCCTCGCCGCCGGCCACGCATTGCCGGTCACTGGGATGGGGTGCGAGCCGTGTTTTCACGGTCGACGCGACTTTTTGTGGGACAACTCGGTCCATCCACGGGATTTTGGGGTGTATACTTATTTACAGTTATATACCGAAACGGTCGTAGAGGTTTGTATGTATGTATGTATACACCGGGAACCACGAACTGTGGTGGAGGGACGGGTGTGTGTGTGAACGTCGGCGGGGTTCCGCGCCAATTTCGCGCACGTCACGGTTGGGGCATCCCACCCGCGACGGAGGGAACGACTAGCTAGTAGGCACGCGTGGGGAGGGTCCCACTCGTCGTGGAACGGTACGGTACCCACGGAGATCGGCATTCCTTGTCTACCCGTACCGGCCTGCGTGTGTGTGTGTAATACGGGCGGGGCGACCCCCACCCACGCCCGGGACCTAACAGTAAGATGTGTCCACACGACGACCACCCAGACCAAGTATGTCTGTACCCACGTGTACAGGCTATATCTCCATTAATACTATGTAATTCGTATTTCTCCACAATGGCAACTCCTGAGTGATCCAATCCGTCAACCTGACCCGGGGATCTCATGACGATTGTACAGAGAGACCACAACCAGACATTCCTGCCGTTGGAAATACGACGCGTCGATTCCGACGACGCGTCTCACGAGAGGAAGCGTTCCGCTTTCTTAGAGCGCGAGCGCACCGGCCACGGCCACGGCGAAGGGCACCGCCGCCGCACACACGCTGGTCAACGTGGCCGCCGAATCGG
>NW_002238047.1:35307-37771 GCF_000150955.2 Phaeodactylum tricornutum CCAP 1055/1
CATAGTTGCACGGACAAAAGGAAAGTAGCGACGGATGACACACGCACCGTCTGCGTCATCTGGTGACATGCCGAAGTGTCTCGTGTGCTACACACACAATTCTAACACTCCTCTTCATCCGTAGCCACGTGCCCGGCTTAACCAAACATAAACCCACCTACCAGCGTGCAAAACGTTTTAATTGTTTGTGCCTTGGTAAGCGTGTCTGCAAAGTTGTCGACCCCACCCGTCTTGATAGGGTGACATATTCCGGCGGCCGCGGCTTCGCGCGTCTTGTGATACGCGATCGCAACGTGTTTTTTCTTCAATAGACTTTCTGATATAGTGGCGTTTTGGATAACTCCAAGGTTGTCCCCACAAATCATACTCGCATGTTCGACCTTTACACCCAGACATCGAAGCATGTAACGTACTGCAATCAACTCCTCGACGGCGGTTTTCATTCCACAGAATTCGGCACCGTATGTCGATGTTTCAATGGCTCCCTGTCGCTTACTCGTATAAAAAACAGGGGTACGCCCGACAAAGATCAAAAGACCGGTTATGGAACGCCTCGAGACCTTGTCGTGGGCATGGTCAGAGTCGACAAACACGGTTATTTCGATTTCGTCGATCAGCGGCTTGGGAAGGTTAGCGTCGATTTCTTCAAAAGCTCCAGGATACTGATCTCCAAGTTCTTTCGTGAAATCTCGGGATAACGAATCTTCTCCGCCTTCATAAATGGGATCTCGGGAATCTACAACAATTCGCCGATTTGGTCGCTTCTTCAGATATCCAAAAACCCTCAGAAGTCGCTCCAAATGTCCCTTTCGAGGGCACGCAGTGAAGCGTGAAAGAGAAGATGTCGCGTGGGCGACGTCAATCCGTCCGATAGTCACGACCCAAACTAGGATTCCGATCAACATTTGGTACTTTTGATGTTCGTCGTCGCTCAACAAAGGTGTAGAATCCAATTCCGGGTGGTCGCCTGTCTCAGACGGACACGAGTATTTTTTCAAACTCCCGAAAATATTTTCTACTCGCTTGATTGCTTCGACAAGATACTTTTTGCATCCAATGCACCACCGGCCTTTTCGATCTTTCTTGTAATCATTTCCAAGATAGTAGTCTGGAGGCCCGACAGATTTAACTGAATAAATTGCCTTTATACTTTCCATGATTTTTTCTGGTGTTTTAGAAACAATCATAAAATCATCCACATGTGTACAAACATATTCGTAGAATAGGCTTTCGTTGCCCAATCTGATCCAAACATCCTTGTCGTAACGACTCTGTTTGAACTGTAATGCACGTAGGGTATCCGCAAAATGTGCATGCCAACGTTCCGAGCTCGATCGTAGGCCGTACAGCGCTTTTCGTATAATAACAATGCTGCCTACGAGATCGCTGCCGAATTCGGGTCCTGCCTTTGCATATACCTTCTCGTTCGTGTAGGCATTTACATAGGCATTCGCCACGTCTCCGCAAAGTTGCTTCAGGTTGGCCTTGTGCGCAATTACATGGAGTAACTTCACACTGATGCCTTTGACCGTCGAAGAGTAAATGTCGTGATCCAACGCATCGACAAGGTGACCGCCGGCAACTAATCTGGCCTTGCGACGAAGATCTTGCTTGACATCGAACACGGTCATGAGGGTAGTTTTCTGAAATTCGTTGCCCGGCGAAAAATCGCTTGGCTTGAATTCAAAGCACTCCAAATCAATGAGACTTGTGATTTCAAGTTTGATCGCGTCTTGCCAAAGGGAATTACCATTAGACTTGTCCAACTCGATTGCGTCTCAAACACTTCTTGGAACTCTGACGCCATATTTCAAAATAGGCTTAATAGAGTAGATCTTCTTCTTCTTACGTTTTTGAACGCGTCTAAGCGAATAGATATCGTTGTTTTCGTCTAGATGAAAATCATGCAGCCTAGCGACTCTTCGTACTGCTCGTTGCAGATTGTGAAGTGTCTTCTTTGCCCAGTCTAGTGTTTGGTCTCCTCTCGTTGTTGACCTACTAACGCCGCCTGTGCTCACAATGTATTCCGCAGTCATCTTGGGGTGATCCTCTTTCATGTCTCGAAGCTCCTCCCAAGTTGTCTGCTTGGTAGCCCAAGTTACCTTCAGCTTGAGTCAACCGTCCATCCAATTGTGTCCGACAATTTTCGTGACATGGGCTCCGCCAGCTCCTGAAGCCGCGGACTTGTTTGTGTCGAGGTAGTTGTTGATCTTGCTTGTCATTTTGACCTCCGCGTTGTTGTTCAGCGGGTCAAAGGACTGAAGTGCTGAATTGTCGACCTCCTTGCGAGCCCTCTTCGAGTTGATAGTAGAGTTAGTTGCCTTTGACTCACTGTCTTCGTACAGCTCGTCACCGTGGGACGTTTCAACTTCGACGGGAGAAAAGTGAATGCTTTGGCTTTCCGCTTTGTTACCCCCCTGCTCCTCTGAATCCACACTGGTGATAGGAGGAGTATCATCAAACG
>NW_002238048.1:0-2032 GCF_000150955.2 Phaeodactylum tricornutum CCAP 1055/1
TTGCGCAGTTGTGAGATTGAATATGCCGACGCCGGATGTGATTTGACTTTGGCTATACGCAGGTAGAACACTGAGATGCTTCCCGCGCACGCCATAAAGATGATATTTTGAAGGACTGCGATGGTCGCGTTCCGTTCGCCAGAAACATAAGGGGCAAGCCTTCATCACGCCGGTCAGCCTCTCTCCCGAGACACAGCTAAACATAGAAGTCCCAGAAAACTTAGAACACACACAAACTGCGTTTCGCGTTTAAAATTACAGGTCGGGCATGCACGCGTTCAGGTCGTTCGCTCTGAAGTACCATCAACTATATAAATTGACATAATTCGGATCGATATTTCATTTGAAATATTTATATCAATTTCGTCACTCCTAAATACTATTTCGGTAGAGAGGTACTTTGATTATATTGCTTTTCCGAATAGTAAGACACTACATAGAAAGGCTTAAAGCGGCTTCCATCGACTCACGTATCCCAAGCTAGTTCTTTAAGTGTTCAAACATGATGCTTTCCCATTAGAGAGCGCTTCCCTTGCTTCTATCCCCGTTCAAAACATTGACTCTTCTGGCGGGACCTGTGGTGCACCGGGACTTTCTCTTGCGGATATTTAATCTTGATAGGACAAAAACAGAGGAATTAACTTTATACGTATCTTTCCTAATACACATGGATGGTCAGGCCGAACCCAACCGGAAACCGGGCATGTAGTCTTGGAAGGAATGAGACTTTCTTTAGAAAGCAAAAAAACATCATTTCCAGCGGTTCGTGCCCCTAACTAGAGAGCAGTCGAAATTCGCAAGAGGATTTCTCCGGGCATGCTGCTGATTCAGATTCGACCGAAAAGGAAATCCATTGCGAAGACTATTGTGACACCAGGAAAAGGGAGTGCCCAATCCAAGTGCTCCTTGGCTATGCATACACCAGCATGAGTCCGCTTTTCAAACCTAAAGAATCGCTTCGTTCGATTGAAGTCCAATCTGCGTTCAGAGTCTTTGTTATGCTTGTCAGCCAGAGTGATTGATAGAGGTGGGAACGTGTTTTACAGAAGTATTATAGAGTATCTAGCATTACTCTTGAGAAGCCTTGATTGGGACGACACGATACCATCGCAATTGGTGGATATGGTCCCACCGCCCATCACAGATAGCCAGTGTGATCTTCAAAGTTCGCAGAGAGACATAGATCCAGGATTTATAGTCAGATGCCTAAGCTACGTGAGGATCTTAACGTTTTGGTGTTCCATTAACCTGTATGGAATGCTGAGAAGAGCCTGTAGGCAGGAATCCTGAGTCACTTTGCGTTATCTCATAACGGCTTTGTTCATCCCGATAGTTGGATGATTTCGTTGCCAAATTTTTTTGACACAAGATTGGCAGAGCGTGGAGTAAAATGACGAACCTGCTCCGTTCTCTGTCGAAAGGTAGGCCTCCCCCCTAAAATTGAAAACTTGAGCTCTCTCTAGTAACATTGTTACACTTGTGTCTCCAATTCTAGGGCTTGCCTCTAGGACTCTATGCGGAATACAGGTTTCTTCTGTCAGGCCATTTTGTTCCGACCTACGTAAAGAAAGAAGAAATGCCGCATTGCCTGAAGAATAGCATAGAACCACTTCTAAAAAGTAGAAATCACGGAATCAAGGCACTTGATTCTTCGACTATCCCTCAAGTCTGAAATACAAAAGCTCAAAAATGTGGTCACGTCGGCGTGTAAAACTACTACCTAGAGTTTAAAAAACAAAGCACTGACAGAGGTTACCTGTGTGCCGCACAGAGTACAAGAGGAAGCACTAGTTGGAGATACTAGTGTGCCAATGCTATCAGAAAAGGCTCTCGTTTTGAATTGTAGGATGAAGGGCCCCCTTTCGGCGATAACAGAGCAAGGGTCAGGATCTTTTATCAAATCTATTCCAGCGAATGATTTGTCCAGTCGCCGTTTCACCATACGATTAGATTGTAAATCCAGTCTATCGAGGTCGTCGAAGCATCGACCTCTCTCTGANATAAAGTTGGTATTTTTTTGGTAGCCCATTCC
>NW_002238048.1:2827-4734 GCF_000150955.2 Phaeodactylum tricornutum CCAP 1055/1
TGTAGGTACCGGAACGGCAGTGCGTAATACGTACGTGCGCCATATAGGACACGTTCCAGCGGGTCGTTTTGGTATCTTGGTGCTGGTGCACCTGTGTGACCTTGCGTATGTCTAGGTTCCATCCGTCGTAGCCGAAGATATCGTTGAGGGTGCGGGTCACGCCTTCTCCGCTGAGGTAGAGCATTTTGCGATTGCCGGGTCCGGGTCGGGTGGAGAGTTCGCGCTGTAACGGTTTAGTGGCGAGCAAGCGATCGACCGTAATGGGACGTCCGTGGTGATCCATAAGCACGGATCGATCCGTTGGATTTCGTACATAATCGACGGGGCGTGGAGCGGTGGCGGGAGTTTTATTGTTGTGGTGGGGGCTGCTACTGTTGTTGACCATCCGGTTGTCGTAAACGGCTCCGGGGGGTTGATAGGTTGATTGGACGTAGGCTTCCGTAGCGGAAAAAGCAGACATGGTGGCATCCATGTCCATGGAGGAGGCGGTCTTGTTCACGGTGTTCAGTAGCGACGAATGTGAGTCACCCGAAGTATTTGGATTGCCGTCTGCGTGTCCACGTGGGTCGACCTTGGCAGGCGGGTTCATGACGACGAACCGATTGGGTCTTCCTTCACCAGGTACCCAATCTGACAAGTCAAACTTCTCACGCTCGCGCAGACTGCGTCTCCCACTTATAATTAGTTAGCTAGCTAGCTAGCTAACAACCTGTCACAACGATCGCCTCCTTTTTGCGTTCGTGTTGATCAGTCGTGCCCGAGGCCAAGCGGGTGATGATACCAAAAGTCCAAGGTTTTCCTCCCTCTCGTTTGCCGTACGGCTCGGTTCGTCTTGGGCGCAAACACCAACGGACGTGTCGTAGCAATACTAGTGACACTATTGTATACAGCTGGCAGGGTCTGGATATATTAAGATCGAAAAACCAGACATGGTGTGGATATGTCCCATTGATAGGTGACTATCGACGGATACGCTCACTTTATTGAGAGTGAGTGGAAAATCCAATTTTTCGAGGAGGAAATCCACTAACTGCAAAGGGGATGGGAAAAGGTGAAAAACTCCCAAAAGGGGACCGAACGTGTTCAGTCTAAGTAGCATCATTTGGCGCTCGTATATCGTTAAGTATTCTGACTACTTAAACTAAACGCCAAAACTTTGTGCCGAATGCCGACGTTTTCCGGCAAGATATGTATTGCAGGGTCTCGCATGATAGATCTCAGGGCAACCCACCTGCCACGTTGTGGCGGTCGTCGGAGAAATTTTGCGTTGCTGGCGCAAGGTCAGAATCTGTTCCCGATGCCGAGCGGCGTCCTCTTCCATTTTTCCCGCCCCGGAAGTGTTGGCCGCCAATCGGAATCGGCGGAAGACGGCCATCTCGAGAGCGTTCTGGTCCACCAAGTCTTGCTCGTCGTGGTCCTCGAGAAAGCTGACACTGGCGTTACCGACGTTGCCAAAAGCGCCGTGAGTATGGCTTTGGCCAAAGTAAAACTGGGAAGGGTCCGTTCCGAGTATCCGCCATGCGGATTCGAGGCTTTGGGTTGAGCGGAGGATGGTTCGATGGTGGCAATTCGGGACTTGCTGACAACCTTGGAGGCCCGACGCCAGATTAGAGCGGTGTTTGCGCTTGACCATATTGCTGATGTATTAGTATGCGGACAATCCACGGCGGTGGAATGCGCAAAGCACACAGAATCTCTTTTATGGCGAAGCGCATGTCATTGCATCCGTGCCATCAAGACAGTTCGTAAGGATCGCGCCAAAAGTCCTCGCAAAAGCCGAGAATAATTTTGTTGATACCCCAGGCATCGTGCTAGGGATGGTAGAGATGACAACCTTGTTGACGGCGGCATCTGGTTTGCTCCGAAAACTGGAGATGGATAAAAATGCAGAGGCTGCAAAGTTTGAG
>NW_002238049.1:0-2007 GCF_000150955.2 Phaeodactylum tricornutum CCAP 1055/1
TCTCTCTCTCATACCGTTTCCAGCATGTGCGGGTTTGCCATTTGCTTGGCAAAAATCGAAGTCGGCATCGCCTATGCGGCCTGGGCGGCATTGGGAACCGCCTTTGTGACGGCGTCGGGAATTCTGTTCTTTCAAGAAGACTGCGATGCAGTCAAAGTCTCGTGCCTTTTCATGATCCTGGCAGGGGTGGTGGGTCTGAATCTTCGGGACTCTCATTGACTGTGTAATCCTATCTATCCCGAAACCTTGCCGTCGCGGACCCTTTCCTGACAAACCGCTGTAGCTGCGGGTTTGGAAGTTAGCATTACTGTACAATGCACTTGCCTTCATTCCAATAGAGAAATTATAGCACGACCTGTTTTACAGTATTTTTCAAGTCTATTTTATTTCTTACATTAGTCAGATTCTCCATCCCAAGTCTCTGTGTATGCTTCAATGACATCTTTCAACGGTATCATGTGCGGCAGGTCGAATTTGCGGCATTCGGACATCCGCTTGATCAGGTCTTGTCTCAATTTTCGAACAGGAATTCGAGCTCTATCCGTTTCCATGCCGCTCGGTCGGCGCCAAGCTTGTTGGACTTGCACCCACGCCTCCAGTCCACAATTTCGAAATTCCTTGAGTTCTTCACCACGGCTTTCTTCGAAAGTCGTTTCGATATTGATGTCTTCCGCTTGTGTGGTACCACCTTCGTCGTTCTGCTGTGCTTGTGCCTCCATCTTGTGCCCAGCGACGGTATCTTGCCACCAGTCTGCTCCCCTCGGCGCCCCATCTACCAGAATATTCTCTGCGGAAGAAAACAAAGGCGTCAGTGCATTCGAAAATGCAGAGAGAGCAGCCGCTTTCCGCCCTGTTAACGTACCAATACGCCAAGGAGCTCCGTCGGACTCCTGAGAAGTCGTCGACTCGTCCCAGGTATGACCGGTTTCCGCTCGTTTCTTCCGAATCAGGATCCTGGAATAAATTGATTTTCGAGAAGAGTCTACGTTGCTTGGTTCCCCTGCTCGGTGGCGTTTCATGAAAAGAATGTGAAGAAACTTCATACCGACAGTGCCATTGATCACTGGCTCCGCCGAAAGTGAGTGAATGTTGATGAGATATTTACACAGTTCGTTGTTCCGTTTCTTCTTATGGCAACCGGTCCGGTCGCGGCGGGGATCGTTCAACGTACAAGCCGTGTGCCGACATTGGAGAGACTTTCATGCATTTCAGCATGAACCATGTCCGAGTGCGTTGGACCATATATGTGAGGATGAATCCAACATCGAAAAGCGTTAAATGTAAGCTCGGAAAACACCTGCCCTACTAGACTCTCTATAGAACGGAAATCCAAGACTTGGTTCAATATCCTACCCTACCCTAACCCATTGCGAGCTTTGCAGTCTTTGTTGATGTCGGCGGACATACAGTTACTTACTTTACCGATTTTCTTGTGACGTAGCAACAAGAAAACTACCCTAAAACCCGTAAAACTGCTTTTGCTGCAGGTTGCTTGGTTTATCCTCGCGTGACTGATATGTTTTTCTGAAGCGGCGCGAGCCTGTCATTTGACTAGATAATCTTGGTCTTGCTTGCCGATACTCTTCAAATCCATGTAAAAGCAAACCTTTAAATATATAATATATCCTTTTATCTATTCGAGAAATAGAGCGACTTCGTTACAGTTAATTTACCTTGGCTAGATCGTTTTGATGTGCAGATGTTTGGCTGGTTAGTTGGCTCGTGGAGAGTATCAATGTAGTTGTAGTCAGAAAGAAACTAACATTGGCATAATCAGCTCTACAATTTGTACTCGTGGAAGTTTAAGACTTTGGCTGGTTAGAAAAATAAGGTAAGGAAAGATTATGGTTTTTCTTACTGGGTCGAATCTATCTATGTCTTGTCCTTCCTAGGGTGATGTACAGTGGGGTGGTCGTTTTCTCGCATAGACGTGAGCGTGGCAGTTGACAGAGTGTAAAACATGATTGTTGTCATTCTTTTCATCCTTCTCACTTACAGTTAACTGTT
>NW_002238049.1:2082-4305 GCF_000150955.2 Phaeodactylum tricornutum CCAP 1055/1
GGGCAGAGTATAGAAAACGAGAGAATAGCCAGAGAGAGCAAGACGAGTTCGCCGTTGCTGCAACAAATGCGGTTGTAGCCGCCCAAACGGTTTTGGCGCTTGGTGGTAGCCAGCGTGTAGCAGAGAAAGTTCTACTGTCGATCTTGCTCAAACAAGATCGCGCAACGGAAGTAGTGGAGAGTAAAGCCTCTGGATTGCTTGCCACTGCTATGCCTTCATCAAGTTCACAAGGATGGAAGGGTGACACTTCTCCTTCAACTCGGACCGAGGCTATGGTAGAGCAGGGGATCAATGAAAAAGACAAGTACAATCAGCATCTTT
The DNA here is from genome assembly GCF_000150955.2 of Phaeodactylum tricornutum CCAP 1055/1. Lineage (NCBI taxonomy): Eukaryota > Bacillariophyta > Bacillariophyceae > Surirellales > Neidiaceae > Phaeodactylum > Phaeodactylum tricornutum. Next base: position 2,404 of record NW_002238049.1, read on the forward strand.
CTTCTTTTAATTCATTGGATCATCTAGATGTCGAATGCCTCTCAGATTCCTTCGAAGAATTCTCCCAACCGGGCGTCGATCAAAACAGGTATAATCACAGCAATCACCCAGAACGGCTTTTGGTGTCAGCCAAGGAAACAAGCCTGGTCAACACTATTTTCGAAGCCAACAATATTGAAAGGGAGGAATTCATACCAAAGGAGTCTTCCATTGAGATCACAAAAGATGATTTTTCTGCGACTGCTCTCAAATTTTCTGCCTCCAGGGTCCCTGACTTGTGTATTAAACGCGCCCACTCTTCATGGATGGCGCAGGGCTACAAAGAAACTTCTCCTATCTTGTACAAAACGTACTTTCCATTCCTCGCAGCCAGATGTCAAGAACTTTACACGCAGTGCCTCGACGAAGAGGTGAGATCTACACCAAAGTTGCCTGTTCGTGTTGGCCGAAACGATTTTAAGCAGCGTCTAATTTCTGTGTGCATCCCCTGCTACAATGAGGATGCATCATCTCTAAAGCTATCACTCGAATCGCTCCGAAACCAGAATCTCCCACCCAATATTAGGATGGAGATTCTGGTAGCCGTGGATGGTGTGGTACAGATTTCTGAGTCTATGGCTTCGTATCTCTCGGAACTATTTGGAATCAGCTTCAAAGTTGGCCATAGGAACAATCCGTTCGAGCGTCTTCAAAGACCCAACGTTATTGTTGTGGAGTCAACCTTAGACAACAATATCATCTTTGGCACCCATTTGACACTACTGATCAAGCGAAAGAATCGCCGCAAGGTCAATTCTCAAGAGTGGTGGCTACGTTCCCATGCTGTAGATTCTTGCTGCGAATTTGCCTTTGCTACCGATTGTGGCATAATCTTTGATGCAAATTGTCTGCTACAAATGCTGAAGCGTTCTGATCGAGAACCGAACTTGTCCGGTTTGACCGGTTATCAGCGTGTGATGTCAGCACGGATGCAGGATGATGATGACTTTGAGTTTTTCAGCGACCCGGTAGGATGTTTCTTGCGCCAAATACAATGTTACGACTTTGAGGTATGTGGTTCATCATTTCTTACACTTGCGCTACTACATCTCCTACATAGCTGCAATTGCTTCGTTGCCGCTTGTATTTTTTAGGTCAGCCAGTCTACAACCAAGTCGCTACTCAATTCATTAGGGTTTATTCCAGTTCTTCCTGGCCCTTGCTCTTTTTTCCGATTTGAGCACCTTCATGGAGTGCTAGATGAGTACTTTTCCCTTACGACAGCTACAATCAAGGGCGACTATGGAGGCATTATTCTTGGAAATGTCCAACTGGCCGAAGATCGATTTCCTCCTGTTCTTTTGACATTTCGCTCTAAAGATAGCTGCCAACGCGCAGGAATTGCTCGACCGAGAACTGGCTTCGTACACGACGCAGTGTTTTACTTTGAAGCGGAAAAACCCTTGCGCCAGCTGGTGACGCAACGACGCAGGTGGATCAATGGGTCTTATACCGCTGCTTACTGGGTTCTTCTAGATTCTTGGATTGGAAAAGCTGATCATCTGATTTTTGCCAAACTAGGAGCATGTCTTATTCTTCTAATTGAGCTTTTGCAGGGAGCTCTGATCCGTCTTTGTGTACCAGCCACCCTTTCCTGTGGGTTAATGTATATGTGCACTATTGTCCCCTCCATATACGCGAAAGATACGGAGAGGGTGAGAGAAATTCTGAACGGAAGTACAGTCGAGTCCAGTCTGGTGAGCATAAGCATTGTTGCTGCAGGTTTGTACCTCACGGTATTTGCAGTTTTTGTGATATCCCACACACCCCATGCCATCCGTTTGACCGATGAAGATGGCGAAGTGCAATGGGAGAGTGACCGTGACAGTGCCTATCGCCCCGAGAATATTCTTCCTTGCCTTC
>NW_002238050.1:0-4281 GCF_000150955.2 Phaeodactylum tricornutum CCAP 1055/1
TGTCAGCAAAACACTCGTGCCAACACAGCCCACTACTCCTGAGTCCGTACAAGGCCTTGTTGATGACTAACACATGCCCTTCTAGTTCTGCAAACTCAGGGCCACCCACAACATAGACCTTTTCCTTTGTCTTGGCTTCCAGGTATGCATTTCCTATATCTGCTCCCCATAATTTTAGTCCGTTGAGCTCGGCAAGGAAAATGACAATACGTAGGCTGCGGAGCGAAACAACATCAGAGTATACACTTTCCAAAGGGACCGGGGTAAGGTGGCCGCCTGCAACCATTCTAGCCTTGTGTCAACCATCATGCTTAACATCATATACCGTGTGTATACGAATCTTCTTATACCCTTCAGGTGCATTCGTGACAAGCTTACCATTCATGGCGGCTTTAACCTTGTCAATAAAAGTGTCGTACTCGTGTAATTGGGCCCTTTCAATGCCTTCAGCATCCTGCCACTTACTATTACCGTTAGAGTGATCAATAGAGATTGCGTCCTTGTGGTCCCGAGGGAGTTGGTACCCAAATTTGTAAACTGGTCCGTGTCCTGTAGTGTGCTGTCGTGCTTGGTGAGCAAGCCGTTGAAAAGTGCTTCCTCGACTTACAAGTCACTTGAATTGCTTCCAACCAGGTGTGTCAAGTAGGCCTTGTTGTTTAGCATAGTTGGCACATGTGACGGGGTTGTCAGCGCGTATGACGTCTAGTGGCTCATACGTAGATTCTCCAGTTTCCCAGTTGACCAGAACGTTGTATTTTGATCTCTTGTATTTTTATCATGTGGCGAAAGAGGTCCCTCGTGTGCAACAATGTCGCGGAAACGCCATTGTCAGTCAGTGTCATGGAGTTCTTTATCACGATCCGTTTCTAGCTTGTCGAGAATTTCATTGTATGCCAAAATTTCATCATGCTCTCCATCGTTAATTTCGACGAGAAAATTAACATTAGAAGGTTGGTCAGGATCAAGGATTTCCGGGTGATGCGGGCGTGAAGGCGCTCTCCGTCACGAACAGAGTCCGTTAGAAAGGTGTGACCGATAAGGTCGTCGGGGGTGAAACCGGGGAGCTCCGTTAAGTCATAGGAATTTGTGTTTTCGGTTCTACGTGACTTGATAAAGTTGATAGGTTTAGAAACACTCTCCCCATCCTGTGACGTGAGACGGAGGTTGGTATCGCCATAGTGAGATGCAGACTGGACGCTGGAGCAATAAAGAATTTTGTTGGTGTCATCACTAAGGATCTGATAAGTGAGGGCATCACCAACAGAATCGGCAATTCCAACAAAACGGCCCCGTTTTTCCGTACCACCAGACGGGAAGGGAGGATCTTCGAGCCGGTAATAAATAGGTTCCCAAAAATAAAATTGAAGAAGAACGCTGATATCCGGTGTAGAGCCGGTAAGGACTTCCAGTGGGGTCCTGTTATCGAGGGATTCATGGGCGAGATGGTTGAAGACATAACAGACGTAAGTAACACAGAGCAACCATGTGGAATCAGGGGCACCGGTTCTGTTCATGATGTTATTGGTATTGGCTTCGATAGTAGCAATACGACATTCAGCAAAATTTTGATGTTGGTGGTGTGGCTCGCTTTGCCATTGGTCAATGCGATAGGCACGCGTGATATCAGTAACCTTTTTACTAACCTCGACTTGTGCTCTATCGCTGATGAGCTTGTCCATAGCACCACGGTATCAAATGTGGTCTTCAAGTGCATTAACAAATTTTTTATCAGTTTTCACGGGGTAAACATTGGTGACCATGGAACACCGACCGACAAAGAGTTGTGCAAACTTGGCACCGTTGTCGACTGCAGGTGTATCAGACCAAATGGTGTCGGTGGCGACAGCTTTGTTGCGACAATGGACATTGAGAGCTGGGAAACGTGATTTGAAATGTTTCCTTAGTGGTGCATGATAGACTTCACGAGCGTGTTGCGTGGTGGCCAGAATAGTTTTACGAACAGTATCCACGGAAACCCAGCCGAAGCACGGTCGTAGGGCTTCGTAATCATGGTGATTACGTTGAACGTCATGTTGACGACATTGGAGAAGGTGGTCAATGGCATCATGTGAGGAGAGGGTACTGGACGCGACATGACAATGGAGGTATTGACCCATGGCATCAAAGCGTGGCTCAATGTAAGGTGGAGTGGGAAGATCTTGTACAGGATCATACCAATTGGTGACAAGGTCAATCTTGTTATCAAGGATTTAGGGGTCCCAATCAGAGTCGGATGTCAAGATTATATGAGGGAGTGACTCAAATTCCTTATCAGTGGGCTGACGCATATCCATGTAGGGGAGACCTTGTCGGATATGCAGTGGGATGATATAGTCCTCAAGTGTGACGGTGCGCTGTTGACCCCCAACGACACGAGAGCAATCTTCCACTTTATTATGGTAATGCTCAAGTTGAGCACTAGAATGGATGGTCTTCCCTCTTCCAAGACAGGCATATTGATGCAAAATGAGAATGATAGCCCATGTGGGGACTCGACAAGTCCAGCTGCAGTAACAATGTCCAGGTTGGACAGAGTGTGGTCATTGATGCCAGTGATGTTGNCAGACCGTCCAGTCTTGAATAGCACCTTGACATCACTTCCGGCAAGGCCGCCATTGGCACCACGATCAACAAGGGCTGCAGTCGTATTTTTTATGGAATGCCAAGAGACTTGGTATTGTAAGACATGGGAAGAAAATGCTTTAGGTTCTGGATCATGTGAGGAGGGATCACGGGAAGCAGCAAGTATCTTGCGTATGTTGCCATGGTTCATGCAACCAACTCTATCCGTTAAGTGGGCCAAGAGCTCAGTTTCTGGGGCACAATCATGAAATGTGTCATGCACCGATGAAAGCGGGTCTGAATGCGTGGTACTGTCAGTGGCTTGCGCATGGGTATTGACCTGGAGACCATGTGTACTAGAGGGCCCAGTTGAATCTGGGTTCTTGGACGGTGCAGCAAGTCCTTGAAGGATGGCTTTAGCGTCGTCGGCTAACTGATTCCACATTTCTCGAGGTATGTATGGCCTTTCGCGAGGAGTGTTGGAAGTGCGACGACGGGATTGCGTTGTGCCATTACGAGAATGGACATTAGCGTCATAGATGGTGGCGGGAGACAGGTCAATATCATAGTCAAGGCCATTGTCATCATCAAAGTCCACTAGGTTGTATTGTAAGTCAGTAGAGTAAATACTACATTTGGACTTGGTACCACGAGAATTTGTAAGGTTGTTTCCTTTATTGTAGATAGATGCTGAGGCAAGGAGGAGGCTGAGATAACCTTTGTAACTAATAGGTGCACCACCTTTAGCTAAATCTAGAGTTGCCGTAATTTTGACCTGCCGGAGTTCGGGTACGTCATGTACAGCATTCTCTAGGAGGCTAAGGCACAGTTGTTTTGGTAACTGTTCGTCGGTTGGAACAGTATTGTTGTAAATACGTAAATGGTTTTTCCAGTGTAGTATAAAACCTTCGGCGGTGCCTGTCCAGGAGGATCCGTATTTCGCCGTGGTGAGATATCCTAACGTTGTCGATGAACCGATTCGTGCACTGGCGGATTCCGTATAGTGTTTGACTACCTTACGGAAAACTTCCTGTGCATCAAAATCAAAACTGTGCTCGCGGACAAGGTTCTTGCCCATATCGGTCTGCAATGTATGTTCCAAGGCGGAATACACAAACTTCTTTTGCTCTTCAAAAAGGGAGCTGTCGGCGGGATTCGTTGGTACATAACTCGGATCGAGGACTTTCTCGACGTTATGCGAAACGGCGGTGACTACGAAAGAACGGTAAAAATTATCCCAGTATCTGTCGTCCTTGAGAACGGGGTAATGCGCTTTGTCCCGTTTTATCCCACGCTGGAATTCCTCGGCAGCTGATCGAGGTTTGGGCACATTGCCAATGGGAACTGGAACCAAAGGTGGTACAACAATGTTGGAAGAGGCTTTGTCGATTGCAGAACGTCGATAACAAACAAAGTCCTGATTAGTCAATGCCATGAGATCTGAATTGTCCAAGGTATTCCCATGTTGTTTCTCAAGCAAGGTTTGCCATTGAATGAAGTGCCGTAGGAGTCGACAGTGTCCAAGGTTCATAGATACTGGAACGTCATCACTTGCTTCAGCAGGTGTAGGGGAATACGTGAGTGTGTCTACGTCTTCCGCAAGGATGCCAAATAGATCATCAACAGATTCTATGCTTTGTTGAGAAAAACATAGTCGGATAGGGTGGTCTTGTGGGAGTACAAACACATTATCCAATATGTGTGTGAGGACAGCCTCGC
>NW_002238051.1:0-4131 GCF_000150955.2 Phaeodactylum tricornutum CCAP 1055/1
TTCCGTCGTTAGACCTTCTGATCTTGAGCCTTCCGCCAGTCCTTCCCTTGGACCGTCCGCATTAGCTTCCGATTTCCCCTCTCTCTCTCCATCGATCGGCCCATCGCCGTCACCGTCGTCGACGCCGACATTTCCCCCTGTCGATCCCGACTTTGCATTTAACCTCATGATGCACTGGGAGCGCGAATACTTCTGGCAAGAAGAATACACGGAGCGTGCGTGGTGTATGGAATGCGTGAAATGTGAGGAACTCTCGGGCGCCGAGGGCAACTCCGGATGTCGTGATAGCAACTCGAACAGCTTTGACTGTGCCAGTGAGGACCAGCTCTGGTTGCAGGACTGTGGTGGTCCAGCCAAGGGAACTGCGGTTTTTACTATTGTGCGCTACGACTCGTCGGATCAGATTCGAGTGCAGGGTTCGGATCTGTGCCTTACACTGGTGCATCCGCGATTCATCAACCTGCAGCCCTGTGACGAGGCTGACATGTTGCAGCGTTGGCGAGGCTTTGACCGCAATCAGTCCTTTGACTTGCGTCCAGCACAGGACAATAATGGCTGCCTTTCGCAGTCGCATCAACCCAGAGCTGGCGAAATCATTTTTAATGGTGGTTGTGTGTTGGCCTATAAATGGAACACTGCGTTCTGGGATGCAATTCCAGCCTAAGTGCTCAGCGGTGACGGCTTTTGGGCTGGTCTTAAAGTATGATCGGTCGGCTTCGTTCTCGCTCTCGCAAGAGGTCACTAGGCATTGGATAGCTCGGTTTACGCGTCCTAATCCACGCTGTACTCATATTTCAAACTTGTAGAATCACGTCTTGCTTCTTCTTGAGCTTTTCCTTGACTGGGAGCATATTCAGATCTTTGGAGAGGAACCCTACGGAATCCAGGCGTCCAGCATATTTACCGTCAGCTTTGGTAGAAATCCCAGCGTTGCAGCCTCACCCTGCACTACAGCAGATGTTAACTGTTTCGAGCCTTAGCTGAAGCCCTCTTCATAAGATCTAATTTCTGGCCGCGAAAAGCCAACAATCTCGTTCCCGCCTCCCTGTCACAGTCAGCAGCTTCCTTGTTCTCAACTTCTAACTGTCAGTTAACTCTTTCGACCGTTTGACTGCTAGCGCTTTTCAAAGCTACGCGCGCGCGACTCTTTGTGTGAAGCGCGTCGATCAACCTCATTGTGTGGGGGCAATTTCGTCTTAGGCATATAAAAGACTGCCAATTTTGTCGTAAGTAAATATTCCCATCCGTTGGATTCTTATTTATCCTTCTAATAAAACGAATGGCAACCAGATATTTACATACTTTTGCTCAATGTCAGAGAAGTATGGCCCAAAGATTCGCTGATCGTCTCGGTGAGTGGGAACATCGGCATGTAGCCAATTGCCTCTATGTATGCTGCAACAAAACCTGAAGCAGTTCCCAAGACTTCCCGCGGATCCTAGCCCACTCACCGACAAGTCTCCACAATCGAAACGTACTCACTTCTCGAGGTTACGCAGTAAAAAAAGCTTCTTTTTCTCCCACTAAGTACTCTTCGCTGCCATGGTGGCCCAGAACGTTCTGATCGGCACAGCAGTCGCTCTCGTTGTCATCATCGCTGTTGTCATTCCAGTCGCGATCTTGGTACCAAAAAACAACGACAGCAACAGAAGCGGAATTTCTGCTTTGACCGAAGCGCTTCCAGGCGGCACTAACTTTCCAACCATTTTACCAAGTTCTTTTCCATCGTTGAGACCTTCGGATCTTGAGCCTTCCGCCAGTCCTTCCATTGGACCGTCCGCTGCACCTTCCGATTTTCCCTCTGGATCTCCGTCGGCCCAACCGTCGCCGTCACCAACGTCGGCGCCGACATTGCCCCCTGTCGATCCCAATTTTGAGTTTAACCTGATGATGCACTGGGAGCGCGAATTCTTCTGGCAAGAAGAATATACGGAGCGCACGTGGTGTATGGAATGCATGAAATGCAATGAACTTTCGGGAGCGGACGGCAACTCCGGATGTCGTGATAGCAACTCGAACAGCTTTGACTGTGACAATAAGGACCAGCTCTGGTTGCAGGACTGTGGTGGTCGATCCAAGGGTACTGCGGTCTTTACTATCGTACGCCACGACTCGTCGGATCAGATTCGCGTGCAGGGATCAGATCTGTGCCTCACGCTGGTGCGTCCGCGATTCATCAACCTACAGCCTTGTGACGAGGCTGACATTTTGCAACGTTTCCGAGGCTTCGACCGCAATCAGCCATTTGACTTGCGCCCAGTGCTGAACGACGATGGCTGCCTTACGCAGTCACATCATCCCAGAGCTGGCGAAGTCATCTTTAATGGTGGTTGTGAATTGGCTTACTTTTGGAATACTGCACTCTGGGATGCCATTCCCGCCTAAGTACTTGTTGTCAGTGGCGATGCCCTCAGCGTTGAATGCCGGTTCTTGCACGGATTCGATCTCATTCTGGTTGGATGTTTCGACGATCTCCTAGTATTGGACGACTAACATTAGACGCATGCTAATCGTAGTAAACAGAATCTGTCCGAACCCCAATGCTGTTAACTGTAAGTTGTCCACACAAATCTCTAGCCAGCTTCACCTCACGGAACAGACTCGACAAAGTATGTTGTTGAAATGATTGCTTTAGACGCACTCTATTCCAGAGGGTGTTCATTGGATTATCTTATTAACAGAAATTTACATCGGCAACGCCTTTCGTTTCATATTCCCTGCTCCCGCCTTCCAGCAGACAGAGTGGGGATCAAGTTGACCGGATCGTGCGTAATTTTCCACTTTGCCACCTCGGAAGCAGAGTTTTTCATCTGACTATTCTGACTTCTTAACAGTAAGTATATATTATTGTTCCTAATCGGAAAGGAATAGTTCTAAACGTCACCATAATAGAGATAACCTTTGGAGACGCAATCCCGTCCCACCAAGTTGATCGGTCTCGCGCGGAGTCTTCACGCGGGACGGTGTAGCAAAATACGGCTTTGCGACTGGATTGGAACTAAGCCTAACCGTAAAGGGACCTGCCTTAGGGTTACAATGGATCCACACGACACCTTCTGTGTTGCCGTTGGACCAGTTGACCGATGCGCGATGCGTGCTCCGCTATCTACAAAAGAAACCGATAGCTGAAGTGTCGTGCCTGCCTGCCTACCTACCTCCCTGCCTTGCCAACGATCAACCTTGAAGTACAGTGACAATGTCGGGGAAGACAAACGACGACTACTTCCCTGAGCCCGACGAAGACGATGACGACGAAATCGACTTTGTACCGGGAGCCGAAGAGGACGATGATGATGACGAGGACGAAGCGCTTCTGCTACTCGACGGAGAATTATCACTTGATTCGAATCAAAAACTCCGTTACCGAGGAGAAGGCTTTCGGTTAGAATCCAGTTTACCCATTCCGTGGAATGTGTTGGATATTAGAGCAGCACAATCATTCAAAGGCTCAGCAGAGAACCGAACCCTGGAATTTGTCATGATGGGACCGTGCGATCTGCATCCAGGCCAAGGAAAACCCACACCGCGGACGATGCAAGTCACTTTGACGTTACAAGACGCCAAGTCCTCCGTGTCGATCCTCAATAGAAAGGGGAAAACAGTTGGGACGCAGGAAGGAAATGAAGAAGAGGATCTTACACCTGAGTCGAAGGCATCGTCCGTGAGTTATAACATCTACGGCATTCAACAAGACGCAAACGGCGGTGATTTGCTCGAATTCCAGGGTGCTTTTGCTCCCGTCTCCATTAAAAGTAATGTAGACAATGGAACATCCATTGCTTTGGTGTGTCGAGTAAGACTACTCCCATCTGCGCCACCAGCAGTAACCGCCGCAGCAACGTCGACGGCGGCCGCCGTCGGCTCCACAGCCAAAGATAGTAGCGACGAAGATTTCGACGACGCGGACGACGAAGTCGATTATGATGAACTGATTGCTCTACATGAAGACGCCGGTCTTTCGGTTGATGATTTGCGAAAACGGTATCATGAAGGTGATGGTGGAACAACGACTACCGAAAGTCCCAGCAAACGCTCCAGGCAGCCCGCTGCGCAATTCTCATCATCTCAACCAGAGAACGATGATGATGACGACGACGATTTTGGGTTTTGAGAAGTGGACCTATCATTAGA
>NW_002238052.1:0-1544 GCF_000150955.2 Phaeodactylum tricornutum CCAP 1055/1
TGAGGAGCTGCACCAACCGCTCCGCCTGCACCTGTTTCTCTTGATCATCCTCTTCCACGCTCGTCCCTTGCTTGTAAATTTCGTTAGCAATTGTGACCGTGGCGATCAGAGTGTAGTACTGCACATCCCGATAGGGTTGGAGAAACTCGGCCTGCAGCATGTGGTGTATAGACTTGTCCCAGGTCGGCAATCGGGAAACCACCCGGACCAAGAGTCGCAGCAGTGTAGTGGAAACCACTTGGTAAGCGCTGTTGCTGGATTGCGTCGGCGAGGTAGCGACGACGCCCCACAAGGTACGCAGTGCCGTCCGTTTGCCCGATTCGACGCGGTCGCACAATTGGAGCAGAAACTTCTTGTGCGACGTTCGGAGAAAGGCGTGCCATTTGTGCTGGACACTGGAGGACGACAATGGCAATGAAGAATTGCGAGTTGGTGTCCTCTCGAGAGAAAACTCGTTCGACTGGATCAAGCTGGCAAAGACTTTACGAAGTTCGTCGAGTCGAGCGGCATCCAGTCGTTCGTCGTTATGAGGCTTCAGCAGAGTTTTGATTTGCGTCGCAATCTCGGCCGACGAGGACGTCTTGGTCGTCGCCGTTTTCGTGGATATAGCCATGGTCATCTTGGTCGATCACGTTCTCTTCCCAGTCTACGAACGACAGGACTACTTTGCCCAACAGTCGGAAAAAGTCGTTACTGAAACACAAAAACGTTCTGTGTTCATCAATATAGTTTTCACTTTTTGCTTGGATGCCGGAGTGGTGTTGGTATTTTTCGTCCGTCCCTTCTCCGTACAGCAAAAAGGTTGTCGGTTAGGGTTAGGTACGTTGACTGTCAGACTATTGGCTTTGGTTGCTTGAGCTTTCCGAGCACATACGTCAGCGTGTCAACTAAGAAACTCGCACGATGCAATACGTCAATTCGAGCTTCTTTTGGACCAAAGTCTGCTGGTGGGAGTCGTACTGTACGTCGGGGGCGTCGCCGGGTACGTGAGTCACCTCCCTACGAATTCGGGAGCGCTCCGCCTCGCCCCGTTCGTACCAAGCCGTAGCAGTGTGAGCCGCATCCCCTACCCATCCGTTCCATTGGATATCGCAACGCCTCTACGCCCCTCAACAAGTCTCTCCGCGGGGGCCTCACAGAGTTCTATCGTTCCGACAAAATCCATCGTTTCGGCGGCTGCCTTTTGCGTTCTCGACGTGGCCTTTCGTCGGGGATTTCTCAAGGCCAACGTGGCGTTTCCCTCTAGTCTCGGTGGCTGCGGGATCCTATTGGCGCTCTTACTGGGCTTGCCGAGCAAGACCGCAGGCAAGGCCTTCTCGGCGCTCAAACCCGGGGCTGACATGCTGGCCAAGTGGCTGCCCGTCTTTTTTGTACCCTCGCTCGTGACTCTGCCCTTGGCGGATTCTTTGGGGTCCTCGGCGGAGCTCGCCAAAGTTGCGGCCGTTATTGTGGGAGGATTTTTGTTTACTCTCGTGACCACGTCGGCGTCGGTCGTTGCCGTTCGATCTCTCCTTTCTGGTGACACTAACAGGGACGAATCGCCC
>NW_002238052.1:2223-4225 GCF_000150955.2 Phaeodactylum tricornutum CCAP 1055/1
TTCATGGTCGTTATCACGGGTTTGATCGGGGCCAACTTTGGCGCCACCCTTTTGGACGCCTTGGGCATCCGCGACGCTGTGGCGCGTGGCCTAGGCATGGGCGCCGCCGCTCACGGTCTAGGCACGGCCGCCATTGTGAACGAAAAGGACGCCTTTCCCTTTGCCGCCATTTCCATGGCGCTTACGGCTTCTGCCGCTACCGTAGCCGTTTCCGTTCCCGCAATCCGCCGCGTGCTAGTCCAAACTGCCTTGGGCAGTTTGTAAATGTTTGGAGTGCCCAGTCCAGCCCTCCCTAGTTTCAACTTTTCCAGAACACCACACAAGCACACGCATGCAAAACAACAACGACCAAAGAGATACCCGTCGACACGGAAACGTCAACGTTGGTGACTGAGTTTAGGATGAGTCGCTATCTATTCTAATACATGTACATATATTAAATGTATATCGTAACAAGTTCCATACACACTAGTTAAGGGATGAGTGGTCTACTCCATGGACACGTTGGTAGGTTCCGTTGATCCATATGCGTGCGTGACCCAAGCTGTATCACGTCGCATACAGGGATGTATCCATACTCCGACTTTGCTATCCACAAAAGAAAGCGTACTGTACTGGAAAAGCCCAGTTTGGGAAGTGGATGCAAAGAAATGTTGTACCTTACTGGTACTGTTTGTTAGCCGCAGGACACTACCGTGCCATAGCTCGTAATTTGTGGACATGCCTGACTGACAGAGAGATTTTGATTCGGCAGTTCTGCTGCCTACTTCTGCTGCAGACAGACATATCTGGGATCCTTTTTGTCCAATAGAATAATAGTAGGAGATGCCGCTGAACATGACGAAAAGATACGGCTGCAGTGTTCTCTTTACGAGGCACCGGTTCGCATCTCAACATTCATTTTGCTTGATGTGCCTTTGGCATCCACAGCCAGCTGCCCAAGCAACAGAAACGAAAAAACCTTCACGAACAGGCCCCAGACTTTGCTTTGCCCAGGAGGCCTCACGTACAAGAAAGCGTTCTGCTTCATTGCCACCATGAAGATTCTATCTTTCGCCACCCGCCAGTTCTACCAGAGCAGCCAAGCTGCGTCCTTGCCACACAAAGTGAAGTTTGCTGTCTCCGTCGTCCAACTTCCGTGGGACACTCACAACTGCAAATCCTCTCTCGTTATCCGGTTGAAACGCAACTATGCTACCACTACTTGGCAACGTACGCAAAGGGTTGCCTTGCCCGAAGTCGCTGGTGATCCTTCCATTATTAAAAGCGCCTTTCGCGAACGCTTGGATGCCGAACGGGCGCAAGCGCTCCTAGGCGGCGGCCAAAAACGCATCGACAAGATACACGCCAGGGGATCACTTACCGCCCGGGAACGCTTGGAGCTCTTGTTCGATAACGAGAGCTTCCACGAATTGGATCAACTCAAGGCTCATCGATGTACCGAGTTTGGTATGGACGAAAAGGAGTTTCCCGGTGACGGTATCGTCACGGGACACGGAACCATCAATGGTCGCGTCGTCTACGCCTTTTCCCAAGATTTCACCGTCTTGGGTGGATCGCTTTCGGAAACACACGCCGAAAAAATGTGCAAGGTCATGGACATGGCCATGCGTGTGCGAGCACCGGTGATTGGTCTCAACGACTCTGGCGGAGCTCGGATTCAAGAAGGTGTTGACAGTCTAGGCGGCTACGCCGAAGTGTTTCAGCGGAACGTAGACGCGAGTGGCTTGATCCCGCAGATTTCGGTGATTATGGGGCCTTGCGCGGGTGGCGCAGTCTACAGTCCCGCCATGACCGATTTCATTTTCATGGTCGAAGACACTTCCTACATGTTCGTTACGGGCCCTGAAGTCGTCAAGACAGTCACGAACGAGACGGTCACCAAGGAAGATCTGGGAGGTGCCCGGGTACACACTGCTAAAAGTGGCGTTGCGCATGGATCGTTCTCTAACGATGTGACGGCACTCCGTTCGATGCGCCGTCTCTTGGACTTTCTACCGGC
>NW_002238053.1:0-712 GCF_000150955.2 Phaeodactylum tricornutum CCAP 1055/1
TTACAGAATCATCATGTCGAACAACGAACTGGATGATGCGGAGAATCGTCCGCCCGTTTACGCTAACGCGGCTTTCAACGGTCGCTTGCCCACCATCACGGGTCGCACCGTGGAGGACGTAGGTCGTAGCTCGAGGCGCGTGAGCGCAGCGACTGTCAATCTGGGCATATCCACCGATACCTGCACTGCTGTCGAAGTTGGTCGGGAAGTCATCTTTCATCATCGTTTGGTGCAGCAAGTTGCGGGTTCCGACGTTGCCCCAGCTTGGTTCCTTCCGGCGTTGCAGACGGCTTTGGCACCCATCCAAAACAACTTGACGCAGCTCAAGGATGGCATGACGCAGCTCAAAGAAGACGTGACGCAGCTCAAAGAAGACGTGACACAGCTCAAAGAAGACGTGACGCAGCTCAAGGACCGCGTAGACCAAGTTGGCAAGGAAACTCTCGGTATCAAGAACGACGCGATTCGTCGGGACAACCAGCAACGCCGCACCTTTTGTCGCACCGTTGTGTGTCCTGTTGTCATTGAAGCTGGAGGACTTGTTGGTATTGGTGAGACCCCATCGGTCTTGCACTTTGGGATAGCAGAGGACACCTTTCGTAGTGTGAAAAGTCTTATGCAGCTCAACGGGTCGGATTTGGATCAAATCTACAACGTGTACCGTGAGGAGCCGCTTGCCCATCGTGTTGGACGAAGCACCATGTCACGCCGT
>NW_002238053.1:2226-3009 GCF_000150955.2 Phaeodactylum tricornutum CCAP 1055/1
CCTGCCGTCGAACAGAGCATAGAGCCGCGGTGGGCAGGGCCCCGTTGTTTCGGAGATAAAGGATGCGGCGGACTGTGGCAAGTACAGGACATGCGTCGGGGTGACCAGACCGGGCATGGCCAATTACTTCGCCGCGCACACCGTTTTTCTGTGTGGTGAAGGTAAGGGTGGCGAAAGTGGCGCGCTGGATGTCCTCAAGGGGGGCAGTGGTAGGTGGCATCCGGGTGTCGCCAATAAAGAGTTGGACGTCACAGAGGCGAAAGGGTTGGGTGTCAGAGGAAGTGCAGTATTCACCAGGGCGAAGAAGCCAGAAAAAGGCAAGGTAGGCCAGGTCGGAGACGGCAAGGTCCGTTGCGTTGCCAGAGACCACTGCTTGCTGACGAACGTGGTGAAGGAGTTGGACAGGGAGTGGTTTGACACGTGAAGGTGAAGGGTCCGTGCGGGTGTAGCTCCGGAGCTGGCGGTAAATTCTGAAATCGGTCAGTTGCGTCCGTGGTTGCTTACGCGGGTCCGGGCCCCCCACGCTGGCGAAGCCCTGGCCAACGGAACGGAGGTAGTCCTCCACCGTTCGAGAGCGGACTGGGAGGCCGCTACGGGCCAGCTGCCCGGTGCGGATACGGTGTGCGAAGACTTGGAGGACCCGGGGCTTGTCAGTGACTCCCGTGAGCAGCGAGGATTGACCAATGGAGGTACAGAAAGCAGTCCAGACAGCCCAATCGGAACGGGTAGAGGACACCCTACTAGGAACGACTCCGGAGGAGGCCGCTGTTTCTGCAAGGCGGA
>NW_002238008.1:0-9960 GCF_000150955.2 Phaeodactylum tricornutum CCAP 1055/1
ATGCCATGGCGCCGCCTGCGCGGGCAGAGCGTGCGGAGACGTCGGCCGGGAGAAACCCCAAGGTAGGACCAATAAGGGTTGCAGAGAGACGGATAGTTTCGGTAATAAGGTGGGAGGTGATAGTGGTCCACCGTCCCTGCCGTCGAACAGAGCATAGAGCCGCGGTGGGCAGGGCCCCGTTGTTTCGGAGATAAAGGATGCGGCGGACTGTGGCAAGTACAGGACATGCGTCGGGGTGACCAGACCGGGCATGGCCAATTACTTCGCCGCGCACACCGTTTTTCTGTGTGGTGAAGGTAAGGGTGGCGAAAGTGGCGCGCTGGATGTCCTCAAGGGGGGCAGTGGTAGGTGGCATCCGGGTGTCGCCAATAAAGAGTTGGACGTCACAGAGGCGAAAGGGTTGGGTGTCAGAGGAAGTGCAGTATTCACCAGGGCGAAGAAGCCAGAAAAAGGCAAGGTAGGCCAGGTCGGAGACGGCAAGGTCCGTTGCGTTGCCAGAGACCACTGCTTGCTGACGAACGTGGTGAAGGAGTTGGACAGGGAGTGGTTTGACACGTGAAGGTGAAGGGTCCGTGCGGGTGTAGCTCCGGAGCTGGCGGTAAATTCTGAAATCGGTCAGTTGCGTCCGTGGTTGCTTACGCGGGTCCGGGGCCCCCACGCTGGCGAAGCCCTGGCCAACGGAACGGAGGTAGTCCTCCACCGTTCGAGAGCGGACTGGGAGGCCGCTACGGGCCAGCTGCCCGGTGCGGATACGGTGTGCGAAGACTTGGAGGACCCGGGGCTTGTCAGTGACTCCCGTGAGCAGCGAGGATTGACCAATGGAGGTACAGAAAGCAGTCCAGACAGCCCAATCGGAACGGGTAGAGGACACCCTACTAGGAACGACTCCGGAGGAGGCCGCTGTTTCTGCAAGGCGGAGGTCACGGCAAAAGTCATGGCAGGCCGAAGCGGGGATAGACGCCAAGGGACAGGCTGGGGGTAGTGAGAGTCAAAGTGGGCAAGCAGTTGTGAGTCGGTGAGATTCCATAGGCGTGAGGCGTCATCAGCCATGGCGTTTTCAGTGCCTGGAATATGAGAGGTGTCACTCAAGTAGCGGAAATGGCGGCGGTGTAGTGCAGAGAGCCGTAGAAGATAGCCAGCGGCACTGTCACTGGAAATTGAGGCACGATGGGTCCAGGCAACAGCAGGCATGTTGTCGCAGAGTGTGGCAATGGTGAGCTCACTACAGTCCGTAGCATGGACCAAGACATCATTGTGGCAAAGTATACCGGCAAGCTCAAGGTTGGAGTTTGTGATGGTGCCAGCAAGATTGTCCGATGATACCAACTGGGCTTGGATGTGGGAAGGGAATGGGTGGCGCCATAGAATAGGTTGGAGTCCAGGGCCAAACCAGACGCCCCCCATGCCGGTGCGGGCAGCGTCGCATGCACCAACGTAGGTGGGAGCGGAGGGGACTATTTCGGCAATGCGTGTGGGCCGATTGCCTAAGTCACAAGCCAAACGCTCAAAATCGGCTAGCTGATCATGAACAGCTGCAGTGAGCTTGACCCGAGTGCTGTCACTATGTCGGAGAGCAAGTTGGAGTTGTGTGAACATGCCAGTGCCACCGGGGATAGCCAGGGTCATACTCCGAAGCTCACCCAGAAGCTGGTACCATTTCTTTAAAGAGAGGCGTGTACGGCCACGGCAACTGTCAAAAAGCTGGTGCAGACGCTCCAGGCGATGTTGGGGGAGCTCAATTGTTCCACGAAGAGAATCAACTTGCCAACCAAGAACAGTCTTTAGGGTAGCCCAGCAAGCATCACCTTTGAGCATCTTCTTGACGGAGGCAGGTTCTTGACGGGTGATAGGGTCAGAGTCGTCAAGAGGACGAAACACTTTATCCAAGGACTGCAAGAGGCAATGCCGGACAAAGGAAAGTTGTGGTGGGGTGCCTTGGGCCAACTGAATGGCATCATCGACAAAGACATCGGTGTATGCTAAAGGGCCAGGCATCAGGGAAGGTCCCCGGGGTGGTGGAGCATCCGTAGGTGCTGCATTGCTCCAGGGAAAGGTGTAATGCGGTTCCATCGCAAGTGTGGGATCATGTGTAGGTGGTCCCATGGGATGCGGTAGAGTCGCGTCACGTTCAGGGTGCGGTTCCATCGCACATGTGGGAGCACTTATGGTTGGTCCCCTTGAATACAGTGGAGTCGCGTTGCCTTCATAGTACACTCGGCGACCATCGGCCGGGGGCGGTGGTCTGGTGCTGGCTACAGAAACAAGCCGATGAAGTGATGGAAACGTAACAGGTGTATTAGTAGTTAGGAGACCATTGGCAAGGTCCGCCACGGTCTCGGTAAATGCACAGAAGTATGGTGGGCTTTCAGTCCACCCCATAGGTAGTGATAGGGGGAATGCCACTAAGGGGACTTCACCAGGGAGGCTGGGAAAGGCCACACCTAATGTAGGTACATCTCTTGGTGCAACCCAGACTCGGTAGAAGCCATCAGCTATGTCC
Organism: Phaeodactylum tricornutum CCAP 1055/1; assembly: GCF_000150955.2. Taxonomy (NCBI): domain Eukaryota; phylum Bacillariophyta; class Bacillariophyceae; order Surirellales; family Neidiaceae; genus Phaeodactylum; species Phaeodactylum tricornutum. The sequence continues at coordinate 2,501 of NW_002238008.1, forward strand.
ACCTTGGACATGTAGACCGGACCATGGATTGGGTTGGCAAAGCAAAGTGCATGGAGCAAGCGGGGGAGAGCCCAACCAAATTGCATTGCGTCACGGGGTGCTAGTTGGTGTGTTTCCTGGTTGATGCCATGGAAAGTGTAGTCAACAATGGTGCGAGGGCGACGGTCACGTTGGGGAACCACTCCAATGGGGGAGAGACGGAGCCGAGGGAGATGGCGAACTTGGTCGTACGGTAAGACCACCCAGAAGCCCTTTTGTACCATATCCAGCATCTCATGCCGCAAAAAGTCGAGGTGTGCAGCAGCAGAACCATGACTACCATGTGTAAGAGCATGGTCAAGTTGATCCGGCGTCCAAAGGGGAGTAGCGAGGACCACAGGGGCGCCGTGCTGACCCAAATGGTGAAGGAGTGGGGCTGCTGGATGTGGCAAGTGGCCAACGGAAGGGTGGATGTTGGAAAGGCCCCGATGGGCCTTGACAAAGTCATCCCAGGAAGATGCACAAGCAAGAAGGCGCACAGAATGCTGGACGGACTTACCAAGGTCATCATCACCAACATCAATGGAAAGGGAACCAATGGGGTCAGGTGAGCGCGAGCGTTTGTGTGGACGTAACCGAACTGGGGAAGGTTGTGGCTGTTTGATACGTGGTGGCCTGTGTTAAACTTTTTCTTTGCATAAGAAGATCTGCACTACGTGCTGGGGGTTCCTAATCCCCTGTAGGATTCATTTCGCGGCACTAAGGGTATGCCGAAAATCCGCCACCGTCCGATCATCTCTCGTTAGCACTCCGTTCGGGCTGTTCCCGGTGTGACCGTCGAGGGGCGCGGCGGCCGCCCCTTAACCGTTCGTACGCCAGGCGTGGGACGTGTAGGTTCGTCACTACCCACTTGGTGGACGAACCCACTCCCATAGCTGCACACTCGGGGAGCAGCCACGGAGGGCCTACGCTTCGCTGCCCTGATCGCTGGTGGGCCACCTCCGGCACGGTAGCTACTGCGCGTCCAGGATTGGCTTACCCGTCGCAGGCCCCGATTGTTTATCGACGGAGTACACGCCCTATGGTAAGGAGACAGCGAAGGTCTCGCCGTTAGGGGGAGGTGTCGTGCGGTGCGGTAACCCTCCGGCATCGTCTTTAGTCTGGCAGTGATTGTCATGCCCAATGGCGTAGACCGCGGGACCCCAACGCCCCTCAATGACGGACGGAAGGACTTGTTTCCGTCCCTTGTCATCTGGCGCCTGATTACCAGTTTCTGAGTCAACACCATGCCCTCCTCAGAGTGAGGCTCGCGCACTACTACTCCGAGGAGGTCCCTTGGTATATGACTCACTGCTAGGTAATCGAGGCAACGGCCGTTCCGCCTATTTACACCGTCCGTGTACACGTAGGTTCGACCACCTCTTGTCACCACGCGCAGGACCCAGTTGGGAAGGGCTCGCGTGCCGTCAGCCAGCCCACGTTCCATTCGTCTTGTGAGACGGCCGAGACCTATTCCGCCGCACTCCGCTCTCGGTAGCAACCCGGGACGTGGGTTACTGACCTTACGGCCTCGTTCTCCGCTCTCCGGGATACGCTTTCTCCGCTCCCCGGCGTCTCTGGACCTCTTCCCCACCATAGTCCCGGGGGGGAGAGTGCTGGAGAGCCCGCGCGTACTCACAGCTACATCTCCTCCAGTCAGATGCCCTACTGAGGTTCCGACCTTTGTGAACCGTATAGCCGCGCCCACCGATTCGTCATTACCGGACACTCGCACGACGTGGATGCCCAGCTCGCCGGCGAGCGCAGCTTTTTCAGCTCCCCCACCTCCCTTACTATTGCGTCCACGGTCGTGGGCGAAACGTGTCCGGAAGCCAAGGCCGATGAGTTTTCTGATACCGCCCCCCTTGCATTCGTTTCCCCGCCTATCTCCCGGCGACCCGAAGAGTTTGACACCGACGAGATCTACGTGCGCGGCGGAGCGAAGGAGTCCGGAGCTTACGTCGATGCCCAGTGCATGCAGGTAACACATAGGGTATGCTGAACTGGATTTTATGAACCCCACCCGCCCCAACATGGAGACAACGTCCCTTTCGACGCTACCGTCCTCGACACCCAGTACGTCCCGGACTCTGCCTGGGACACCTCCGGGAAGGAGAGTCGCGTTCTGTGGGGACGTCCACAGCCCACCCTCTCCCTTAACTGTGGTTAGAAGCGTGGGCAGCTTAAGCAACGTACGGACATCCGCCCTAATTGAGTCGACTATGTGTATCAGGGCTTTCCTCCGGATATAGGGAGCGGCAACGTGAAGCGCACATAGGCACGCATCAGCACTGTATGTTGAATGTTCGCCGTATAGGTAGGAGGGCTTCCTAACTGGCTCCCAAAGTTCCGGCTCCGTGTCGATTACATATATCGTAGTTGAAAAAGAAGGCCTGAATATAATGAGCGACCCCTGGTCAACCGCGAACGAGCGCCTAACCCCCGAGGGACCGAGGTCTGATATCCCCGCCACATGTATCGAGTTGTCAGGACCGTCCACCACGAAGTAAGGGCACAAGTTTGACGTAGTTGGTGCGGTTAGAGAAACGACCCAAAGGGCGTCACGGGCCATCGTTTCGTAGGATTGCGCGAGGGTCACACGCCCCATGGCTGCGTTGAGGGCCTCGTCGACTGAGAGTTCCGGATATAACTTCAGAGGGCGAGGGAGCTCGCTGACGTAGGGAGCCCCAGGGAGTTTCTCTTGGCGTTGCATCCTGGAGTACAACCGTGTTAACTCCCGACGATTGGTCACGGTAAGAGTTCTTGATAGTCGTATGGCTTCTCTTATTGAGCCGTGGACAATTGAGAAGCGACGAAGGTAGATAGCCATTCCCTTCACCACACTCTCAGTCGCGACGTAACCCCCCCACCGATTCACTGATTCCTTGAGCGTAGCCATTGTTAACTCAACATCACACCTGACACCTTTGAACTTCGTTAACTCACCCGCTAGTGACAACAAGTTCAGTATATGGTTAGTCTCCGCAGACGGATTTAAGGCATACGACCGTCGATTGAACAGCGAGACACCGGGGCGGTATTTTAGCCAATTTGACGACGAATCGTCAAATACACCCACATGCCCCCCCACTAACCTGAGGACTACGCTGGGCCCCCTGTCTGTGTAGGATATCACCACCGTGACACAGGTGTTCGACGCGTCCGGCGACGACCCATCCCACACACGCACATCATTTATAATCGACCCGGCGAAGTGTCTGTAGACGGCGTCGGAGTCGTAAGGAACAAACCCGACTAACGGTTGTGGAGAACTAATACGCAACCTGACATGGAGGGGGGCACATCCCAAGAAGAGGGCCTCACAAAGCTCAACCGCATGCTTAGCGTCTCCTAGATTCACCTCGGCCGACAATTCGGCAGAAAGGTTCGAGATTGTCTTAACACTAACCATTTCGATGACTGTGAGGCTCCCTAAGGACAACATCGGCTTGCTGTAGTACGATGACGAGCACACGTGCGACCACAACAAAAAGCTATCTATCCCCGAGCGGGACATTGTATGCCCGCGCACCCGAGAGCCAATCCTGGATATTGCGTCACCATATGACGAGCGCGCGCGATTTTCGCGTGCTCGTGTGCGTACGCCGGAAAGCGACGACACGATGCCCCTGGCGATGTTCGCTGAGTTGCTCAGTGCATCCGGCGGAATAGCGACCGAAAGAGTTAGCGCCACCATCGGTCCGAACACAAAGTGGGGACTACCGTTATAGAACCGACAGACAGAGGCCCGAGTGAAACGTGCGCCCGGCCGGATGTTAACCGGGGGGTGGCGGAACCTCCTAATCCAGGAATGTAGGGGGACGCGGGGGCTCAAGCTAGAGGCAGTAATGTAGACCGTATCGAACCTTTTCTGAAGAACCGTGGGGTGCAACAAAAAGTGAATTTATTTGCATCCTGTAGTCTTTGCAAAGCAATTGAAGGAATACTTCCGACGACGAGAAGGGAGGAAAAATGTTCTCTGCTAAGTGACGCGCTCACTATAGTATAAGTAATCTCGAGGATCCAGGTGCTTTGATTGGTCCGACAGTGTCCAGGCTTTTAGAACTTTTCAAGAACAGGCCAGTCTTTTCTGCGCAGGATTTCCCAGGCAAACGTGTGTGGAGGTGTCACTACAAGTGGAAAACTAAGGATGCTCCGGGATAGTCCCGGATCAATCAATGGTAGAGGGCACACGAGTTTCGCAAATAGATTGCACTGTGTTGTTAAATATTGAACAATATATGCATGCATGCTAATTTGGAAATTGTTTTACCTGAGACAACTTCGGAGCACCTGTCAGGATCAGTTCTTACATTTAATAGTGCCAATCCTTGTGCTGCAGTTGGAGTCGTATGATGGTTGTTTTGCGATTGTAATCCAATGACAGCGGTTGAGTCCGGTAAAGAAAGTCGAGCGATAGGTCACTAACGTGAAAAAGAGAAAAAAGAGAATCCAACTAGTTTCTTATTGCGCAGAAAGCTTTGTTTGCGTATCCTTTTCTAATGTAAAGGCAACGTAGAACAAGAGTTGTGCTTATGTTAATGTAAAGGTTTGTTCCATACCATGCAATCCATTTTACCGAAAAAGTGGCCGAGGATAACGACTCGTCTTACCCTACCAACCCCTGTATTTGGCGTGAACTGTAAAGCCATCTTTACGTGACATAACCATTAGCACGTGCTTCTTCTATTCTAATCATCTACTTGCTTTACTCACAGAGATATTGAACGGCTAGCACTCGCGTGGCCTCTTTTCCGTGCTAACCCTGGCCGCTGTTATCCATTAGCGTTCAATTCACAGCTAGTGTAGAACGGAATGATAAGGCCTAACCCTGATATACAACCCTAGGTAAATTGAACTTCCCGCTACGCTACTACTGCAATAATTCATGCGAACCAGCCTCCTCCATTTTCGAGACCGTGGATGCATCTCACTTCTTTTCGAGAGAAAACGTTGGCTAGCAAACGGACTCACTTCGTGTTGCACTTCGTGTCACTCCTAACCTTCTTTCTTGTGCTTTACAGAAATCATCATGTCGAACAACGAACTGGATGATGCGGAGAATCGTCCGCCCGTTTACGCTAACGCGGCTTTCAACGGTCGCTTGCCCACCATCACGGGTCGCACCGTGGAGGACGTAGGTCGTAGCTCGAGGCGCGTGAGCGCAGCGACTGTCAATCTGGGCATATCCACCGATACCTGCACTGCTGTCGAAGTTGGTCGGGAAGTCATCTTTCATCATCGTTTGGTGCAGCAAGTTGCGGGTTCCGACGTTGCCCCAGCTTGGTTCCTTCCGGCGTTGCAGACGGCTTTGGCACCCATCCAAAACAACTTGACGCAGCTCAAGGATGGCATGACGCAGCTCAAAGAAGACGTGACGCAGCTCAAAGAAGACGTGACACAGCTCAAAGAAGACGTGACGCAGCTCAAGGACCGCGTAGACCAAGTTGGCAAGGAAACTCTCGGTATCAAGAACGACGCGATTCGTCGGGACAACCAGCAACGCCGCACCTTTTGTCGCACCGTTGTGTTTCCTGTTGTCATTGAAGCTGGAGGACTTGTTGGTATTGGTGAGACCCCATCGGTCTTGCACTTTGGGATAGCAGAGGACACCTTTCGTAGTGTGAAAAGTCTTATGCAGCTCAACGGGTCGGATTTGGATCAAATCTACAACGTGTACCGTGAGGAGCCGCTTGCCCATCGTGTTGGACGAAGCACCATGTCACGCCGTGAGGCTGTCATCCGATTAATCTTTGGGACGTTTTAGTCGAAGCAAGCTGCAAGGGATTACAAGCATCCCATCTATCTCCTGCATCGCTGCGGTCGAGACGTGCAAATACAGTGTACTTCTTGGATTCATTCATGGAAAGCATTTATAAGTAATTGTACATAGCATACTATGACTAAAATTCTGGCGTTTGTATTGATGTCCAAAGCTCTTACAGCTAGTCGAGTGGATAATGTGGTAACCGATTGTAGGAATGGCCACGAACTGCATGTCGTCTGGAAGACAAGATCTTCCGACCAAGACAGTGCGAGTGACCTCACCACGTCTTCTTCTTTTAATGAATCCTTCGAGGATGACTTCAGCGAAGACGAACAATCCAACGTCCATGCAACGAAGACGAGTTCCGGGACTAGCAATCAAGAGTGTCCAGTATCATTCTTTACCTTTAGGGACACACCGCTCGCTCATTTCCGGGCGCTTCGCAACGGTAACGACAATGAGTCTCCTCCACCACTGCTACTACCGTCACCAACCAGTACAGCACATTCGACTGTTCCCAAACAGAATGAAGGCATTTCTCCCAAGAAGCGATTCATGGATCGGTACAGGCAGACCTCGTTGTCTGACCAATACGCGGAGCAGCGCGGTATGGACGTCGGGAAAAATTCATAGATTCATAGATTCTAAAGATTTCTTGGCTTTTGTGTTTAATGACAGGAATTGATTGTTCCACTTTAAATTCTCTGAGGTCTTCAAGTATCAGGAGCAACAGGAAGGCCTTTGAGCCGTGTCCCGCGGAGTCTGCACCGTCTAAGCCCAATGCCAAAGAAGGGAGGGAGGGAAATGGCCGGAGGTCATGGGAAGTTTTTTTTTTTTTTTTTTGATTAAGGGAGAGTGTTGGGAACTTCGGCAAGCAAGGGTGCTACAGAAGGAGGAACATTCTGACCGGGAACCAGTTGGAACGAGCCTGCAGTAAGCATGGTGCGGGCAAAGTGTTTCATGAGAGGGAAGGCTTGGAGATGCAAGTATCGAAGCATGACATCGGAGCGCCAGCGACCAACCAGCTGGATTATACTGGTATCGACGCGGCCGCAGAGTAATGCCATGGCGCCGCCTGCGCGGGCAGAGCGTGCGGAGACGTCGGCCGGGAGAAACCCCAAGGTAGGACCAATAAGGGTTGCAGAGAGACGGATAGTTTCGGTAATAAGGTGGGAGGTGATAGTGGTCCACCGTCCCTGCCGTCGAACAGAGCATAGAGCCGCGGTGGGCAGGGCCCCGTTGTTTCGGAGATAAAGGATGCGGCGGACTGTGGCAAGTACAGGACATGCGTCGGGGTGACCAGACCGGGCATGGCCAATTACTTCGCCGCGCACACCGTTTTTCTGTGTGGTGAAGGTAAGGGTGGCGAAAGTGGCGCGCTGGATGTCCTCAAGGGGGGCAGTGGTAGGTGGCATCCGGGTGTCGCCAATAAAGAGTTGGACGTCACAGAGGCGAAAGGGTTGGGTGTCAGAGGAAGTGCAGTATTCACCAGGGCGAAGAAGCCAGAAAAAGGCAAGGTAGGCCAGGTCGGAGACGGCAAGGTCCGTTGCGTTGCCAGAGACCACTGCTTGCTGACGAACGTGGTGAAGGAGTTGGACAGGGAGTGGTTTGACACGTGAAGGTGAAGGGTCCGTGCGGGTGTAGCTCCGGAGCTGGCGGTAAATTCTGAAATCGG
>NW_002238054.1:0-2663 GCF_000150955.2 Phaeodactylum tricornutum CCAP 1055/1
ATATCCTACAGCATATATGGTCGCGTTCCCTTTATCGGTAATAAAAAAGCAGCTGAGATTGGCACGCGTAATCACGACAATTCCAAGTAGGAACGTGAAGTTCACTTCTCGGCAGCTCCGTGCACATTGTTTCAACATGGAATGGTCGAAAACTGTCCTCCAAGGTACTGGGTCCCGTGAGGAACGTCCGCAGACTTCAGTAGAAACGCCAGACATCCACGAGAAGAGAGCAATACTGTGCTATATCGGCACACGCGCGCGCCGGCAGTAGAGACGCATGGATAGAAAATCAACAACTGGAAGGCGTATCTGGCCCGAGGGAGAGGAGATGCAATGCTAGGGCGCCGCGGTGATTTATATTAATCAATCCCAAGAATGTTGGTGACGACAATGCACGATGTCAATGGTGTTGAAGTCCAGCAGGATGAACGGAAAAAGAGTATCCCACGATGGAAGACTTCGATTGGGCTAATCGGCGCCCTCGCTTGCTTTTCCATTTTGCGTACACCTTTCTACAATGTCTCCAGTGATCGATTCTCTCCTTCTGCTCCGAATATTCTGAAGAAAAACGCTTCGTCGCATTTTTGTCTAGACGCCTCCTGTGCGGGCGACAGCGGCCTTGTGTCGACCTACCCCGAAAAAAGGGACGATGTGACACTGGGGACGTTGCGGACCCCGCAACAGAAGCCGCGTTCCACGGCGACGTACGAATCAATGTGCGAGTACATTTCCTCTCGATCTGCACTCAGTTTGTGGACCCAGTATGCCGATATCGTTCTCCTAGCAAGCCGTCTGCCCGCGGATCCGCATTTTAGTCAACACGATATGATGCTGACCATTCTCAAAAAGATCACGCCACGGCTTCCGAACTCGCTGCAGACCATGACAAGAGATTAAGACATTGTGGAACGCGTCCTTCGACGGGGATGGGATCGTTACCAGTATTTGCAACTACTTCAAAATCCTGACCAAACTTTACACCCTGTGTACGAGCCTCCTATTGTACAGGTTTTGGTTGTTGGGGGCTCGGTGACGTACGGATTCAAATGCACAGCCATTAATCGTGTACGCGGAAGGAGCTGCGCTTGGGCGATGCGTCTGGAATCTCTCCTGAATGAGCTAGCCGGAGGATTATTGGTCAAAATCCATAATCGTGGACTCGGAGGAAGTAATTCGAAGACAGGCCAAGCCGTTTGGGAGGAAGATATTTACTCCGACGAAGGCAAGATTCCGGACGTCGTCATCAATGGACATTCAACCAACGACGCCGCATGGACACAACAAGAGGGTGGCCGTGAGTCCATTTTTGACATGGCACAGTCTTTTGCCCGATCTGTGATGACCCCGCAGTCATGTTCCGAGCGGCCACTGCTTGTCTAACTAGATGACTATCTCGGTAATTGGGGGCGCAACATCAGAGATACCACCATAGTATCACAAGAAATCGAAGTCCTGGCCAACTACTACGGCTTTTCGCTCGTATCCTACGCCAACGTTGTTCGAGATTGGGTGTATGGTGACACTCACGGGACCCTATTTTCTCCGATCTGGTACTCGGCGGACGGTAGTTACGTCACGGAGCCTCATCCTGGGCAAGGGATGCATTTGTCTACCATGTGGATTATGGCCTATCACCTTCTCAGCCTAGCTACAACACTCTGTTCCACCGAGGTTTGGAATAAACAAGCAACTGTTTGGAGCAACTTTTCCCAAACAAGCGTACTTCGAGCGTACAACACAAGCGACCAAATCAAATTTCCGGAGAATGTTGAATATCAACCATTGCCATTGGGCCTGCCGCCACTTCTTACCAATAATCTAAGTCTCGTGGATATAACTGACAAATGGCGGGCCAACGCGCGAAACATTCCAAACACGTCGCTGGTGTGCTCCCACAGCAATGAATCACGATGCATTTATTCCTGGATAAATGGCTTGGAGTGGGAGGAAACGAGTGCTAGCATTGAAACCAAGTTTGCTCCGTTTGTAAAGCACCAGGGCAAGTGGAGTGTCATTGATGACACGGGACGTCACAAATTTGGCTGGGTCCCGGCTGAGAAAGACTCTGAGCTCTTGTTCGAATTCCGAAATTTGACCCGACCTATTGGTACAGTTACATTATTCCCAATGAAGAGCTACGGAGAGAAATGGCGCGATTCCAACTCTCGCTTTCGTTTCATGAGCCAAGAGGACGAAGCAGCAAGTTGGTCGGAATTAATTACGACGGATATTTCTGGCGTTCACGACAGGAATACAAGCGAGACTTATACTGTGAGCATTGATCTACCATCGGCAATTCCTAAGAATGCCAACCTACGGATGAGCATGACACTTACAAATGGAACTACCTTCAAACTCATGGGACTTTCAGTTTGTAGCTAATATCTTTTGATTCGCAATTCCACACTTCTCGGGTTAAGTATCTAAAAAGTTGGTATGAAAATAGTATCTGCTATCTGCTGCTTTTGATGCGATAACGGGTTTGAGTCAACAATGTGGTTCGTTTTGGGCCAAGTTCCTTCAGAGATATACTTTTTTCTCATTCTTGACAAAGACAGCATTAGCTGTTGCCTGAGGATGCCGACAATCGAGGTTTTGTCATGTACAGACTTTCTAGACAGAGCGCCACTCCAACTACATCGGACATGGATTTTTCAAGTAGC
>NW_002238055.1:0-2113 GCF_000150955.2 Phaeodactylum tricornutum CCAP 1055/1
TAAACGGGAAGACTAGAACGTTCGTAGGACGTTAAAGCTCTGTATGTAACCGTGATAGGTTCTTTGGTACTATCAATCTTGTCACAACGGATTGGGAGAACATCAGTCTTGTCACAACGGATTGGGAAAGATTTAGTAGGCCCAATGGAATTATCAACAACCGGAAGGCGATAGCTGCTCCTTTCTAGGTGGGCGAGGAGAAGCATTGCCAGATCAGTCTCAAAATTATTGTGCAGAGACTAGGCAATGTTAGATGTACGCTGTAATAATGCGTATATTGAAGCCTCCCTTATTTGTTTGTATGCTCAACTCTTGTTTCACAGTCAACCAAAATCTCCAAATTCTATTATGGAGTTGAACATTTACATTAAATGAAAGGTTATATACAGTTGCCTGCCATTCTCAAGATTTAGATATCAAGTTGGTTTACATTGGCTATCAAGTCGTTTTGACGATGCAAGCGCAAAGTTTGCCTCTTCTTGATGTGAAGCAATTCTTAGAGAGCTGTGACTGGCAACACTTACCTAGAAATTTGATCTGAGACTTACTCTGTAGAGTTTCGAGAGAGACATTGATCACCCGTTCAATCAGTTATTTCCCGTAAATACACCTTTTCGTTCTTTGATTTTGAAAGAAGCAAATCTGTCTTAGAATCAGAGAAATACTCTACATAGCTAGGTTGAGCAGGGACTCACTCCTGTCGTACTACTTTCTCAGCGCTAACCAGGTAGGTGAGAGACATGTCTCCTGCGGTACAAGCAAGCCTTCAGCCCTCTCTTCTGACAGTGAGAGCTGTGACGTGATTTTCAAGTCGACCACGGTCCTGTGGTGTCGATGTAATGGTACTGTTTGGCTCATGGGGTACTACGCACAATCGCTTTTTTCTGGAGCAGCTTAATTTTAGAAGCATGCATGGATCGGTAATCATCTGGCGCTCTTTTTGTCCTCGAAACGGCGAATCCAGCCATTCAAGCAACCAAATCACCTCAAAATGGACTCGCCATCTGAGCGAGTCCGTCGTATCCGGAACGCTGCAGGAACACCATCACTTCTGCCTTCGCTGACGAAGGAGAAGTCGCGTATCGGAATTCGACGCTTTAAGCATGCTGGCTGCCACATCACCTGGATGTTTGCAGTTTGTTTTGGTGGGTGCCTGGTTCTCCTTCTACAGGCTACGAAACTGCGTCCGGCTTCGTCGACTTACTACGAACCCCTGGAGTCTATCCTGCCATCTTTGCCGGCCAGGGGTGGTCACGGTGAACAAAGCTCCGTATCCACGGGTCACGCTCTAAAGCTGCCGTCCGTACGCATCAATGGCGTCGACGACAAGTGGAAAGTCCACGGTGAAGACTACGCAAACTCCAGGACGACCGGCTCGACCCTTCTCCTCAAGAAAATCGATGATAAACGCATTACTGGCATTCTACCACTACATGTCGTGGTATGGCCATTTCTACAAAATGGCACAAAGACGGCTGAACACCAGCACATTGAGGAAAATGGTATTAGCGAGTCGTCGTATTTGAGGCTTAGCAAAGATATGATGGATTTTCATCCCAACGTCGTTTGGCTTGGGGACATTGGTTGGGGCTTTCCTTGGAAAGAATGGTGTCAGGAATACACCAAACACATCAAAAAGGCCAAAAATATGCGGCGCGAGAAAGGGCTGCCGGAGCAGTGGCCGATCTTCATTGTCGCCTTCACCGACGGACCATCTCTACCGAGATGCCAAAATGTAGAAGCTGAGGTTGGTAAAGCGAACGTTCGCTACACAAGTCGGTCAATGGTGTACGATCGGAGATGGAACGAAGCAAAGAAATGGGTGGAAACGGGCGAAAAAATGAATCTAGAAAAGCGGGATATCACCTACCGGCACATGCCTCTGGTTGTTCGAACTGATACGGTGAAGTTTTTGGAAGAAGCCCTGCGGAAGCGCAACATGACGCTGGCTGATCCTGTAGAGCGCTTGCAACGCGACGTAGACGTAGCTCATTACTGGCCACATCAAAGTAGCCCAAGCGACCCTGGCATTGAAGGATCGCTTTTACGCCAGCAGATCAGTAAGCTTCTTTTCAATTTAGGGACCAGAACGAATCTTAACGTTTTTGTTGGA
>NW_002238056.1:0-2040 GCF_000150955.2 Phaeodactylum tricornutum CCAP 1055/1
TCGTTGCCGTGAAGAGAAATTGGTCGTCTTGAGCAAACAACTTCGCCTGCCATGAAAAGTCGACAATGGCAACACGGTCTCCGACTGTCAAGGTTTTGATGACTTGCTTGGCAGCTTGCTTGAGAAGAGCAAGACGGCTTTTGTCCGTCATGCTATTACTAGTGTCGAGGACAAGTACTACATTTTTGGGTCCGCTGCTGGCGGCAATGTACCAGGGCCGGACACGAGGATCGAATGCCCCGCAAGTTTCCGACTGTCTTGCCGGATATATGCGAAAGGCACCATTCTGTGATCCAAAGTACATTTGAGGAGTCCGCAGCCCAAGTCTGTCCCAGTATGGCTTCTGCTCAGCTCGCTTTCGAATGAAGAACTCGTCCAGCTGCTGGGTGAAGCAGACGGTCTCGATGACGTTAGGGTCAGACGGGTTCCCTCCACTGGCACCAATCAGGTCTGTATGCAAGCGAGTATTCGATACGGAATAGTCCCAGAGACTGGCACATGAGACGCCATCGCCGCATTGGGCAACATTCAAATCTTGACCTCCGGGGCATGTCTGGTTTGGATACAGCGATGTGCACTCGTTGTAGTTAGCGCGAGCGCATGCCTCCATGGACGCCTCGCTGCAACGAGTTTGGTAGAGGAATTCAACTTGCCGGGCGAGCTCACTTGTGTCGGCTTCCATCGAGGCTATGAGAGCATCGAAGTCGGCTTCGGTGGCTTTGGTGACGGAAAGTCGCGACGAAAGATGTATGAATACGGATGTAAAAACAAGAATCTTCATGGTTTCAATCTTTCGCAATTTTCTCAATCTCCGTCTAACAATAGCTCAGAAATTATTGTGATTAAACAAGACGGCCTTCACATCTTGGACAAGGTTGATTGCGATTGCTGCGCGACTGAAGCACTTCCAATAAGTTTCCTCTTGTGTAGGCTCAGTAAATAATATTGTACTTTGTAGACTGAAATTCAGACGCGTCTTCTTATTCTTCTGATGCCTTACTGGATGGTATATTACACTGCTATGTACCCCTTAACCTTGGTTTGCTTTCGACTTTATGCCGTTATGAGATTCCAAAACAGTTTCTTATGTACGGAAGATGTCAGTGCGAGATCAACGCGACTGAGAATGTGTTTTGATTGGCATCTGTCGAGACCAACAGTAAAAATGAGCGAAAAGGATGACGATTTCATAGTCAGCCAGCCAGTCTTAGCGTCAACATTGCCCTCTCGGATTCCTTTCGAGCCAAAAATAAATTTCACGAGATTTGCTCCTGCCTCTGTCAATCTCACCGTAGTGGATACGTAGGTCCATATTTACAGTACATTCCATACAGGACGTGATGATACGCAACACAAGGTTAAATTATGGGGACTGTGACATACTACCTATGTCACATCACCAGATCCACTACCACTGGATTTGCTCAGTCCCCTCACATTATTATTTGTAACTCAGAATGATAAGGTGAACAACAATCCGTCCAGCATCTGGGATCACAACCAAATCCATGATCGACAACCAAATCGACAATCGTCTTTAAAAACAAATATAAAAATCATATCCACGTTGTAACAACGCTCACAGAAACCCACTCTTGTAATGCAATTCCGCACGGTGGGAGGTACGATGCTTCTTCCGAAGCAAGGGACCCAAATAAAGTCAATACAAGATCCTCGAAACTAGTTCTTGAATCCGATGACCATCCAAATTCTTCGTTAGCAAATCCGCTAAGTTTGTTTTGGTACTCTCATGAGCAATCCGAATGATGTCGGCCGCACACGCTTCTCTCACCCGATGATAGCAAATGCTAACATGTTTCTTTTTCAAAACCGACTCCGATCGCGACGCATTGGTAACTACCGATTGATTGTCCCCGAAAACGTTCGCCGGTCCATCCAGAGGCAAACCCATCATTCGAAGTTTGTACCCCAAACCAATCAACAGCTCCGTCGCAATCTTCATCGCAACAAATTCCGAACCAAACGTAGACGTTTCGACAGTGTTCTGTCGTTTCGAAAACCATATCACCGGTGCCTTGT
>NW_002238057.1:0-2027 GCF_000150955.2 Phaeodactylum tricornutum CCAP 1055/1
TTCTGTTGCAGAACCAAGCAATACCCAACAAACGGGAGCAAAGTGATTAGCAATTCAAGACTGTTAATCTGTCAATGGTCAAGTATCTCCTGGCTTCTGAAGACAGCACAAGGTGATCAAGACTTGTCTGGCTTCTAACAAAGAGATACGAACTAACAAATATGGTTTTCACACAATTGTTGTTAAAATTTATAAACTCTAATTTAAAGAGCTAATCTGTTCACTTTCCATTTGGCCCCACAATCTGCCAAGCGCCATTGTGGTTGGTTTCACTATTCTCCACGGTGTTATACATGGCGCCGTTGGCACATTCATCATAGTTACCATGCTCCTTAGCATGGCAACAATCGAGTCCCAAAACAGTCACATCATGTTTCTGAATACTCAGCTGGGATTGCGCCTGTCCAAAACCATCCGTGTCGCACAAGATTAGTTTCAACAGGCTTGCCTTGGGTGCCACAACCCAAGTAGTGCGCGCCATTGCGCGGACCGGTACTCAAAACTGTCATTCCAGTTGACACCCACTACCGTTGCCTGCCATCAAAAGTTCCAGTCCAACCTGTATGGCCAACAAAATACTTTAAAAGAACCAATCACTTTCCCTGAACCAACACCAAATTGACTAGCAAATCAATTCCCAGGGAACTCATCAAGTTGTGTCCTCAGTAAGTTCATGCCCATTGTTACCACAACAACCAAACCTGACTACCTATTGCTCCATCAGCTGTAGTGGGAAATCAACAAAATGCTTTATCATTTGCCTCCATTCTTGGAGACAGCCAACAGTCATCTCTTCCTTGTAGTTCCTGAAGCCAAATGTCTTGCAATGATGGACAACAATGACTGCATTCTTCCAGTGCAATCCCCCATGGACCCTGTTCATGCCGCTAAAGCCAATAACACCGCTCCTCAAATCCTTGAGGCCAATTGCTAGAACAACAAATGTCAGTGAGTCTTCAATTTATACCACAATGCAAATAAACCTTACGCAATCAAATCATCAATGCGGTTCCCATTAAGTACATTGATTCTCTCAGCCATCCCACACGTGGCTTCAGCAAACAATCTCCTCTTGCAATTTACCTCACCTCAGGGAAGCATCCGGAAAATTCAGGCAACCGGGCACTAGTGACAGACCCTAGGTGTCTAGTGGATATTTTGCTGACAATGTTGCCGCTAGCACTCTTCTTTGCCTCTCTCTCTCTTCTACAGGAACATGATGAATTTGATGTGGGAATACGGTTCCAAGATCTTGAATGTGGTAATGCCACCCCACAAACTAAGCATACACAAGGCCTTGGTTGCCCGGCAGTTCCGCCAATGGAATCCCAACTTTTTTGAATACTTTTCCTATACAAACGGGTGTTGGGAACCCAACCACCAGGGCGAGCTCGCGCGTCGGCTCCAATCCCGAAACGAGCACGCGTTGGAAAAGAAACAAGCCGAGAAAAACACCCCGTCGAGTTCCACCACGCCGTTGGCTTCTTCGACCCCCACGGCGTCTCCACGAATCCGTCCTTCCAACGGGACCCATCCGCCTCCAGCACCGAGCACGGTCGCCGGTGGCAGCGACACATTCCCGATGCCATCCGGTGATGCGCAAGCGGAGAAATAGAGTTCCTCCCAAGCGCACCCTGCTGGTGCCGTATACACTACACCATCCATCCAATAGAAACACAAGGACGGTATGGACCGACCTATCCTTTTACACGCATACATGCATAATTTCGTACGAATCCACAATCAATAGACACAATACACACACACTCTCAATAATGCTCCACTTTAGACATGAACATTTATATAAATAGTGACGAGCATGAATTACGTTAACAAAATATTAGAAACCCCCTTACACAATGTGTTGATCGTGTGCCAAGCCAGTTTCGGTGCAGCAGGCTGCCTTTTGGTGGCTGTAATCGGCCGTATGGCGGAGCATCTGGGCCACGACACAGCAGCGGCACCAGAAGCTGAGACAGCAGTCATCGACGCCATCGTGGCCGCATTCGCCCGGAACCGCGTGGCGC
>NW_002238058.1:0-1351 GCF_000150955.2 Phaeodactylum tricornutum CCAP 1055/1
GTTGGTGGTCAAGCCCGACCAAAAGTACGTCAAGGAACAAGTGCGACTCTGGGGAATCATCACCGGGCTTGGTGCCGCCGTACCACCCGCACAAGGATACTTGGGGCGCTTTACCTGGCTAATNTGCGTCGCCCAATTAACCTTTCGGGGGATGCCTCGTGAACAAACCGATCGGGGTGGTATGGGTATTGCCTTCAACAGTGGTGGTGGCGGTGGTGGTCATCGCAAAGTCGCCTTTGCTCTCGGCATTTCCATTTGGATCTCCGGTGCCATTCTCGTGTACAGTTTGATCCCCACCTGGGCACGCGGACAACGATGGACGGGTACGGTGGCGTTCGCCATGCAAAACTTGATCTTCGGGCTCGCCAGTTGCTACTTGCAACCGTACAAGGGTTAAACGTTTAATCGCTAGTTTCTCAAAGTGTTTTATAATTCAAATTGAAGAATGTGGTTGCCCTCCCAGTAAAACAGCTTGTTTTAGAGCGGCTTGGGCTTACAGTTACTCTGTCTTCCAGAGACGGATTGTACCATCATCAGAGCCAGTGGCGTAGCTCTCACCAGTCGGGCCGCAGCGGATACAGCGAATTTGACCGTCGTGTCTCTTGTCGAGTTCGAGTTCTTCTCCAGTTTGATAATCAAAAGACACGAACCCACTACTCTCGCTCAGGCTTTCCCGGACGGCTTTCAGTCATAGTCAGCCGCCAATCCAAGATGGAATCGTTTATCGCCAACGTCCGAAACGAATCGCTGTTGGAGATGGGGAAGGTATACGCATGTCCAAAGTTTTTTTTGATTCATTAGTATTACAGTTAGGTCATCACATATTTATATTCGTTGACTAGAGGTATCGCAAGTAAGGATGCATTTCGCTATTTCAAAACAGAGGAAAACATCGGCGACGCTCTTTATTAATGAAGGCGTTCGGGTGAATTTGTATATAATATTTAGTTTCAAAAAAGATCGCCATACCACGATATTTTATTTAGGTGTTCAAATCGAAAGTTGAATAAAGGACGAGACATTTTTAGTCATGCGATGATAATAAAAAGTATCACGATGCATTTAGCATTTCATTTTTTTGGTGTCAAACGTGTCGGCACTAGCGTCAACCCAACTATGAAGAAAAGCATCGCTTTTGCAATAGCTGCATTAGAGTCGATGGGAAGGATACCTATCGGCACTTCGAATATGCAGGAATCGTGGCGGGCTGTTTCAGTTTTTAACGAAGGTGGAACAGAGCCCATTTCCGGATCGGCGGTCGTTACTATAGCCAAGGTTGAAGGGAGCGATCGTTCCCTTCGTGGACGAAAAAGGAAAAAGAAAAATATCAGAGGGCAAAAGAAGGATAGAA
>NW_002238059.1:0-808 GCF_000150955.2 Phaeodactylum tricornutum CCAP 1055/1
CACGGAAACCATGTCAACCCCTTCGATTGCACAAATGCTATCCAACACCTTGTACTACAAGCGCTTTTTCCCGTACTACGCCTTTAACGTCATGGGTGGGGTCGATGCACAGGGCAAGGGTGCCGTCTACAGCTACGATGCCATCGGTTCCTTCGAGCGCTCTACGTACAGCGCCAACGGCTCTGGACAGGCCTACATCATCCCCTTACTGGATAACGTCATTGGTAACCGCAACCGCCTCGACGAGCCTCCCAATCTCACTGCGGAAGAAGTGGTGGAAATCCTCAAGGACGCATTCTTGTCCGCTGGTGAACGCGATATCTATACCGGAGACCAAGTAGAGATATGTGTCGTCAGGGCGGACAGCGTCACCACTCAACATTTCGCTCTCAAGGCGGATTAGACTCGTAAGATATAAACACCCCTCAATGCTTTACACCGTCACTGTAGTATCACAGGTTGCGCTCTCAGGGTGCACTGACGGTAAGGTAAATACAAATTGCCGCCACTATTTGTATTGTCTTTACAGGTTCGTCCTCCGAGATCAGAGTCGGGATACGCACAACACCCGGAGCCATAGCTGACAATCGTCTAGTGATTGTTGTACTTTATTCCTACGGCGTTGTATTGTGGGGCACTCGCGTGCACCCCAAGTGTATTGGTCACTATCTGTGAGTTGGGCGTCGCACAGCTCCTGAAGGTTGTTTAGTATGTAACATTTTTCGTGTACAAGCACCCTTTGCGTAGAAAGAGACCAGCTGTACTGCTGGCCGTTGCACCGCCTATGTGCTCCTTGCGCCCGCCATAT
>NW_002238009.1:0-8362 GCF_000150955.2 Phaeodactylum tricornutum CCAP 1055/1
CTCGTCAAAGCGTTGGCATCGACCGCACGAATTCCTTGTCTCGTCGTCACGCCAAGTGTTTTGCTACGCAAATATTATGGCGAAACAAATGCACAGGTCCGCAGTTTGTTCTCTCTCGCGGCCAAGCTGTCGCCCTGTATCCTTTGCATCGATGAACTTGACGGTCTCTTTCGCGAACGCAGTGAGCAAGAACACGAAGTTAGCCGGGACTTAAAAACTGAGTTTTTGCAGTGGGTGGACGGAATGATGAGCAAGGATGATGAGGACCGACAGATTCTACTTGTCGGTGCCACAAACCGCCCCTTTGATTGTGTGAGTGCAATAGTCGTGTTATTATTTGCCTGCTTGCTCATACTATTGTCCGGACTGACCATTTGCGCCTACTATTTTCTGGGAGAAGGACTCAGCGGTTCTACGGAGAATGCCGCAGTCGCACTTTGTCGGGTTGCCGGACCTCACGGCTCGCTCCGTATATCTCAAACATGCACTACGATCCGTCCCGATCACCATCGATTTTGATTTTAATGAAATTGCATGTCGTAGCGAAGGATATAGTCCGAGCGACTTACGGCAATTACTGCAAACCGCGGCGATATCTGGACCGATGCAGGAGGCAACCGCTCTATTGAATGACTCTGCTACTCGACCGCTAAGTGCGACCGATGTTTTGGCCGCATTTCGATACGTATCTCCGACACCCTTGAGCCCGCAATACCGATACGCCATGACAAACTTTGCGCGATCCGCGTCTTCCAATATCCCCGCTAGCGGCGAAGGAACATGGCAAACGGGATGGGGAAACTTTTACGATGTTGGAACTTTAGAAGTCGATCACAGCACCTTTGACACAATCACCGATTTATTGAAGGACGTGGAGGATCCAGCGGATGACAGTGGCGACGGGGATGATCTTGAGTAGATACAGAGCAGTATTGCCTGATGGATCGACAGTTGACAATTCATGTGCATACGCCTTAAATAACGTTAACAGGTAGCTTACGATGAAGTCCAGAAGATTAAAAATACATCTCCAGTGGTATCTCCAAAAGCCTGATAGCAAAACGTACCAAAATTTTTCTCCATTTGTAGCATAAGAAACTTTTTGTAGCATAAGAAACTTTTCGCTCCCTGAAGTCCTTTTTTAGCTAGATAAATCGGAGTCGTCAAAATGGTCGGCAGCCGCTTCGAGCTGCCCGAAAGCAGATATTTGCAAATAATTTAGCACGGCGTCTGGGCAAGCTGCCGTTCGGACAGCTACGTCCAACGGAGTTTGGCCGTGAAAGTTGCGGGCTTTGATTGCTTCGGGAAAGGCCATGTGTACCATTTCGACAATCTCGAGAGTAATGCTAGGTTGTCGCACAGCAACATGGAGGGGCAAATTGGAGTAACGATCTCTGGTTCGTGCACTGCGGGGATTCGTCGAGAGTAACAAGTAGATAACCTTCGTTTGGTGCCCCAGAGCTAGCGCGATACCCAGCGAACTCATATGATCCAAACCATCTAATTCCATCAATACTTCTGGTCCCTTGGATGCAAGTAGTTGCAGTACGTCTAAGGCGGCATTGAATCTGAGCGCAATGTTTATCGGATAAACGTATCGCTCCACCGCCTGCAGTTTGCTCGTTTGACCACCCATGTTTCTCTCACATACAATCGAAACCTTTCTGCGAATACCTTCGGGATCGAAGCGCAAAGCGCTTTCCACTATCGTGATTGTTGTAGGGTACAGCTTGCAGGAATTGTGTAGCAGGGAATTATAATCCATGGTGTCTGACGCTGTAGCTAGCGGCGAATTGGATCGAGATCCAAATTCTGTCGTAGCGTAGGGATTAGAGATGCGCAGCTGTGCATCGGCTTGTGCAGAGCCACTGCCTGTTGATGGGGAAACCCCTGAACCTATTGCGACAGTATCCGATATGGATCGGAATCGAGGTGGAGGCTGCAAGGATTGAAGCCCACCGGGTTGCAGTATGGGCGAATGCCCTGTCGCAAAAGGCGCATTCCCAGCAGAGCCACTAGTCGTCACAGCCACCGGAGCTCCGGAAAATTCAATTTTTCTCGACAGCGCGTTCGTCTTGTGATCTTTTGTCGTATCAAAGTTTCGCTTCGCTGGAAGCCTCATGATTTCGGTGACGAGTGGAGACGGTCGAATAGTATTTGTGGTGCGAGACGGAAAGCTTGAATGCAACAAGGAAGTATCGGAGCCCGAGACGTAGATACCGCTCTTCTCGTTCGCTGCGTCTTTCACCGCCCACTTGTTTTGCAAAGAATCAAACTGTTCCGATTCCAGTTGCTGATGCTTTCTTTGTTTGGTGGAGACCATGTCGCGCTGCTTTTGGCCTAACGGGTACTGTGTAATCCTTGCGGGGTCAATTTGGGAGCTTTCGACGTTACGCGGTAGCATAGGGAAGTACATTTGTGTTTGTGGCTGATTGGGTGGGGTTGAAGTTGTTGTTGTTGTTGTTGTTGTTGCAGGCAGTAGTTCCGTGCCGTCGCCGTGGTCGACCGTCCTACTGCTGCGCGGAGAAATCGGTCGAGTTGGTGTCGAGACAAACGATCGGTTCGCAGTTTCGGTAGACGCTAGCGAAGCATTTGGAACAAAGTCGGCGTTGTACATGGGAGTCCAATTGCTGTTTGAATCCGAGGAAGTGGACGGCGGATGGGAAAGATTGTTGAAAAAAGAATGGTCTGTCGCGGGAGCGTTCCGCCAACGCGGAGCGGCATTCGCTTCTGGTTTCATTCAATTGCAGTGTGTGTGTTTTACAAGGTAGACGAGGATAACCTGCACTGCGATGAAAACGTAAAAAAGAAGGAAATAAGATGTTGGATGATCGCGTCGAGAAGTTGGTAGACAATTCACGAAAGCGTGGCTTCGGTCCGGCCCTTCCACACTTCCGTCACCGAAAAAGACTATCTAGCTTTTGCATTTGTAATAGTCGATGCTCTCTCGACGTCTCCGGAACACGCTCGTATTCGGAACGGAACACCCGACCAAAAGCTGAACTACCATACTCATGCGGTGTGGAAGGAATCGATGGAACGTATGTCCGCAGTCCGGGTGGAAATCACTTAGGAGACGAGGAATGTCGGTTCACACACGGAACGCTCAAATCCTACTAAGCAAAAGCACGACATGCCGTAAAAGACCAAACACTTACTTAGCAGTTGAAGTTCAAGTTTGCGTCCTTCTTTCCGTTCTCAAAAGATTCAAATGACCGGCGGCTGGTTTCGTGTCGGAAAAAGGCTGTTTTCGCCCCTGTTCCTTCGAAGGGCGAACGTCAGGAGTTCCAAGACAGTAGGGGGCGGCAGTATCCCTACCAACCTCAGAACCGTCAACATGAATTTCGACCGTTTCGGAACTTACAGGCGGCGCGAATCACGCCACGGCCGATGAGGGCTGCTGTCCAGCCCAAAATTCAACACATCGCACCGGCTTTCATCACAACGTAGGGGTGCCATCCAAGCAGCTTTCTTACAGCAAGCCGAGGGAACAAGCAACCCCGTTACGACATTTTTCGTGCAGTGGACCAACCGAAATGACATCGATTTGACGTTACCATTTACGTTCTAATTTCACTGTTGGTAGTGACTCTGAAAGCCCGCGTCGACATCGACATCGACGTCGATTCGGGACTACTGGTTATATATTTGAAGTCAAGTCAATGTCATAATACATCGACTGTCGAGGAAATTTTGCTTCGCCCAGTAGCTCGTTTTCGCCTTGTATGTGCCGCATGCGATGATGGTCACTCACGATGTCTGGAGTTTTGGTAATTTAATTCCAGCAAGCTGACCACCAACTTTTTGTTCCCGCCCGAGGCTTTGGGCAGTCACCACAATTATTCTGAGCAGATGCGCATGGAACTTGAACCATAACTTGTCCAGCCCTAAAGTAGTAACCAAATTGTGCTGATGAGCTTTCCGATCACAGACATGCTGGTTGAGCTGGATGCTCTCCCACTATTGGTGGACAGTTTCTAACTCTTGGGAAGTGGCAGCTTGGCGACGGTTTTATGGAATCATATCCTTATTGGAATCCTTGAGAGGACGGTATGTATGTTGGACGGCCTTAATGTCAATAAAATTGGACCGCTGCGCAGTGCAAGAGAGAGGACAGAGGAGATTGCGGATGCCGTCTTCCACATGTTTGCCGGTGGCAAAACCGGTTGGACCGAAGACAAACATTGACCATAGTAGATCTGCAACAACGCCATCTCCAGCCAGCAACACACTATCACGAACGACTTCAGCAGTTGAAATTGTGGGACATCGCGTTTTGTTGTTAGTGGTGTTGACATTTTTCTTACTGTTAGCGTGGTAAGGATTCTTTAGTCACAGCAATATACCCGGGCTCGACAACACGGGCCACACCACATTCAGCCATTGGTTGGGATTGTGCAAGAATGAAATGGTCTAGGGAGTATAATTGTGAAAGCAGGCTATATATTCAAGGAGATATAGCATTGTATTAGAGTCATACCAAAGCAGAGAAAATGAACAAAATTGAAAACATCAATGTTTGTGGCTAGGGGAGCTTAGTTTTGTGCACAAACTGCCATTGGCCTGTTGCATATATTGTGCGGAACGTGAAAATTCGAGTCAGGCTGCAGAGCAGAGGATATAGCAACACAATGACTATCATTTGCGGAATGCACGAGGGACGCATTAAATTGTCATCTTATTGAGAGTTATCACAAACATAAACAAAAAGCCATAAGGGAAGTAAATCTCATTATAACGGTTGCTGCATACTATGAGGAGATGGTCTGTAGGTATGTTTGGATGAATTCATTTCACAGTCAATTGCCTATTGAATCATCAAATTTTGTATGTGCCACTTTGTTCCAGCATGTCGACTTTGTGGCCAAACTTGACGCTCTCCTCTCCTACAGAGTAACGAGTGCAAAGACACACGCACTGCACAACTTCTGTAATGGTAAGGACTGCTGCACAGCATCACCAAGTACTCACTTTCCTGCTTGAGCTTGAATCCTATGAAGTAACCTGCGAGCTGGCAAACATTGACACATTACACCATTGCTGCACAACGTTAAAGTTTATAGCAGAAGAAACAGCTTGCGCACCATTCGAAACAGCTCAACATCACCAAACAAGAACAAGGTAAAGGTAGGGGTGGAATGAAAATGTTGGCTGGTGGTTTCCTGCTCGAGCCCAAGTCATATGCAGCAATCTACCAGCTAGGAAGCATAGACACATTGCAAAGTCGCTGCGCCACCATACATTAACAACCAGTAGCAAAAAGTATGCACAACATGCGCAAAGAAGTGAAAATCACCAAAAACTGAAACGAAGGAAAAGCGGGTCTTGGTTCTTCCTTGGACCTCATATTGAAAGACGCAAGAAATATGCACATTATTCGCGCACAATTAAACATCACCAAAGAAAGAGCGGACTTGGTTCTTGCTCGGGCCTAACATTATTTGTGAGTACACCGAAATGTCCGCGATTAAATTAGAAGACGATTTAAATCCATGCAGCATTTCTCTCCTCACATCACGGTCAATCACATAACTGCATATGTCTGCCCATGCGCCATCCCTTATGCCCTGAGGCTTTCATTTTTCTCACACCCCCGCAAACTAAAAGGAGTGTTCCGCAAAACAGCAAACATGGAAGAAGACAACAATAGCTGCATGTGAGTTGATCCGCTCCATGCTGCGTAGATATCTACTCTTTCGCCCCTGTAAGACTAACTCGTCCATGTTGCTTTTCCTGTTTGAAGTTCTCCCTTTCCCTACGTAAGTTGTCTTTGCTATTTTCCAAGATGCGTTGACATTGCCTTGTAAATTAAATTTTCGCTCTGAAGTGATACCAATTTAGTAGCTTACTTTTCCTCTTCATGAACAGGGCCCTTGGACCGCATTGCCCTTAGGTTTGGCTTTCTTCGCGACAATATTTACATCCGTCGCTGCTTTCGGATGCAAGTTCCTGGAAATACAACTCAACTCTGAAACTCTTTCCGCTGGGTTCTGGAAGTATGAGCACCCTGATTTAGGGTGTACATCTTATGCAGTTGGCGACGATTCTGATGACGCGCCTATCCAGATTGCCAAATATGTTGGACTACTTGCATCGCTCCTCAGTTACGCTTGCTTCGCATGCTTGGTCGCTACTACTTTCCTTGTCATTCCAAACAAAATTGTGAAAGCATGTTGTATCACCATGTGTGTTCTGCCCGTTCTCATGTTGACTCTTTTTGTGAGTTTTGCTAGCAAACTGTGTAGGGAGAACCTTTTAAGCAATTCAAACACGTACTGCGTTCCCGATTCAGGAGCTGTTCTGTCAATTCTTTCATTCATCTTGTGGATCATTGTTGCAGTGTCCTTCCGGCAACTGGTGAGCCGTCGTACGCAAAAGGAGAATACTGATATTAACTATGGGGACGAGGAAGAGGTAAACTCTGCCCCTCCAAATCAAAGTGGAAGTAAATCGGTCATTGTTGAAGTCATGACGGATGCTGAGGGCACCAAGACCACAACTACAACCACTACAGACGCAAAAGGGAATAAGATTGTTGAAAAGACGGTTGAAATGAAAAATAACTCTTACAGCGAAGACACCGAATCATAAAAGATCCATAAGATGCAAGAGGATAGGAACAAGCGCAGCTGAGGTGTGTGGGAATGTACTTCTTACAAAGAACATGTGACTGGCAGTGGCCATGAAATTTGATATGCAGTAACACGTTTAATGCCCCTTGGCTAGATACCTAGATGAAACATTACAAATGGATAAAGGACCAGAAGAGCACCTAGTAATTACTTAGTGAACGGAAAAGTTTGTCAAAGCTAAGCACACAAATTTGACATTTAAGACTCTGCATCACCTCTCTAAACTCAATCAACTTGCAAAGCAGAATCGAAATATATGTGACCGGCCGCAAAAGTTCCGTCAGGAACAACCACCATTGTTTCAAGCTACAGTATGAAGTTAAAAATGCGGCATTGTTGGCAAAGATAGCGGCACTGATCAACAAAAATGTTGATGGACTTTGCTGCGTCACTCAAATAAGATACCACTGCGTCCATTGTCTTCCACTAGTACCAAAATGGTCAAATTGCCATTGTTGTTGATGGCAATGATAATGCACATGGTCCGGCTCCTCGCGTATGCACACGGCATTGGGCCGTACGCCGTCAACGGGTGGAGAGGTGTCCAGGCGGCACGACACAAGGGCGCCATTCAAAAGACATACGCCAAAACAAGAACTGCCCACACAACATGGGCTTCACCAGTAGAGAAACTGGAATCAGACCAATTGCTTGTGGGTACATGGTTGCTCGCTTGGCTTGCTGTTGCACTCCGGATTCTCTTGTCAAGTCACAAGTCAGATGATCCACCAAGGAACCGACAAACCAAACATCACCGGCAATATTGCCCCTGGTCAGCAACAAGCGGATTTATAAGTGCACAAAGCTTGGTAGTGGGGCACGTTGCGAACCGTATTCAGCGCGGTAAACACTTTGCGAGTCAGGGCTCGCCCCAGAGTATTTTCGTAGCGACCTGGAAAGAAAGTAACACGTCCTGGCTTTCTTCCGGGCAGCCTGCAGTG
Organism: Phaeodactylum tricornutum CCAP 1055/1; assembly: GCF_000150955.2. Classification (NCBI taxonomy): domain Eukaryota; phylum Bacillariophyta; class Bacillariophyceae; order Surirellales; family Neidiaceae; genus Phaeodactylum; species Phaeodactylum tricornutum. The sequence continues at coordinate 7,574 of NW_002238009.1, forward strand.
GTTATCCAGAGGTCTTGGTGTCACGGAACGAGATCAAAAAGTTGCCAGTTCAAAACACAGAACAAATATCCGGTGATTACTCCTAAGCCCGGTAGCATTGGGACAGACACTGCTCCGGCTGCTAAAGAAGAGGGCAGAGCTGCGGGGGCGCTGCCTGGCGGTAATGACTTGATGGCATCAAAATTCCAACGGGGACCAATCTGACCACAACCTTCTGGTCCAAGCTGTGAATTGTACAACGGAGAAGCATCATGGTGAGGCATTTCATTATAAACAGTCCGAGAAAACAACGGTCTGAAAATACTAGCCAGTCTACCGCGTTCCAGTCGACGTACATCGGTTCGTCCAGGACACACGTGCTCATCGCCTGCATTATTAGGTGGTCCATTCCCGCACTGTATGTCATTGTACACCGGTCGTCCTTCAATACCGGGACCCGGTCCAAGTAACTCGCAAGCTTGACGGATCGTCATCCATCCCTGCGGTGTTTCGACTAGCACGTCCGCAATGTCGTGATCAAACGTTGTCGCACAATAGCACTTGTTGCCAAAGGAATAGCTGTCGGCCCACGATCTTCCATTCGGCGTCACACCACCCACAACGTCGATCACCGCAACGATATCGGGATGAATGTCCTCAGGCAACGATGGAAGTCGTGGGGGGCCGTCCGCAAGGTTTGCATTATCAAAATTCCATTTGGGTCCTATTTGACCACAACCTGTTTCCCCAATCTGAGGAAGAGCAAATCAGTACAAAGCTTACCGTTGAGATATATTTGTTTCTACTAGT
>NW_002238012.1:0-48421 GCF_000150955.2 Phaeodactylum tricornutum CCAP 1055/1
CCCACGGGTTAGACAGCGGATACGAGGATGATAAAGTATAGCCACGCAATACTGCAATTTGCCACTAAGGTGAGCAATTGTCATAGCTATTGTTGTTGGAACATTCAACTAGCATAGTGCCTAGCTCTGAATATTGGCCATGTTTGCCAGCCTTATTACTGTCCCAGTCGTCGTCTGTACGACGCTGCGGATAGAGGCAATGTTTTTCGGGTCATTACCGAAATGTCATTTGCGAAGGCAGTGCAAAGTGACACGTGTGTGCATCTAAGGATGCAGCAGTTGTGACACGCAAGACGACATGTCTTGCCGACCAAGAAATCATCTTTACATAAGCGATTTTCTCTATTATGGTCGTCCCTTGAGAGGTAAAGAAAATACCTTCTCCACGTCTACAAACTGGGATTGAATCGAAGCAGATAAGTCTGCACACAATCAAAGGGTCTCATGTTCATCTGCATTCATTTGCATTCATATGCATTCATTTGCAGTCATCTGGATTCTGAGTAGTACTGATTCTACTGAGACTCCTAAGGGAGCTCCAAGGGATTTGTTTGCACTTGAAAAGATTACATCCATATTTGTCTCTACTCACAATTCTAAATTCAGTTGAGGTCAAACAGATTGAGTTACCGATTAATTACAATACAATCGGGGCCTTACAAGGCTTTCCCCTTTATTCATCTTACTCTCTCATTGTATCAACAATACATTGCGTGAGTATAGAAGAATCCGTTAAGGACCTATGCTAATGCAATATTTGGATCAATGACATTCTAAAACAATGAGAGGAAGATTATTCTACTACTAGTCCATCAAGCTTGGGAGGTCCAGTTCACTGGACTACCATTACCATGTTCCAGATAATCTTACTCACATGTATGAGTCTTCTTCTTCTAGGTATAAGTCCCACACAGAATCTTGCAGCAAGTATTCGTTCCTCCCTGATTACTCTCTCATAATTCGTGGGACTGGATCCTATCATTCATTTGTATAATCCTTTCCTGTATCCTCTTCCAAGGGATTCCCATAGTTGTCCCGCGAATATATCGTGTCGTACAATAAGGCTGACACAAATCCAACGGTTCCATCGCTATCCTCAACATGATCACCACCCACGTTACTGTTGGTATCTTTTACCTGTCGCACAGACATGTTGCAATGGTGTATACCGTAACATGGTTCTTCCAATGAAGGATGAACCCTTCAAGCTGTATTTGTCCATGAGGATCCATACTTCGCTGTGGTGAGATACCCCAGAGTAGTGGCGGAACTGATCTTTGCACTTGCTGATTCCGTGTAGTATTTGACAACTTTACATTGAGCGTCGAAGTCGAAACAGTGTTCTCGAATGAGGTTCTTACCCATATCTGTCTGCAAGGTATGTTCTAGCGCAGAGTACACAAACTTCTTTTGCTTCTCGAAAAGTGCCTTTTCAGAGGGTTCCGTAGGGGCATACGTTGGGACAAGGACCTTTTCAACATTATGCGAGACTGCAGTTACCACGAACAACCGGTAGAACTTAACTCAGTACTCGTCATCTTTGAGTACGGGGTAGTGCGTTTTGTCACGCTTCACACCAGGCTTGAAGTTGTCAGCAGCAGATCGCACTTTGGGTGTGGTGTTTGTTGCGGTAGGGATCAAAGTCGAGAAATACTAGTTGTCAACACTTGACCAAGGGCCAATCCTTGATACAGAACAAAATCTTCATTATTCAGTGCAATGAGTTCTGAAGGCTTCAAGGGGCTCCCCTTTTGACATTCAAGGGATGCCTGCCAACGTAGGAAGTGGCGTATGATTTGCCGGTGTGCCATAAGTAGGGGAATACATATGTTCTCAACACCATTGACAGCCGAGGGAGAAATGTACCCAAGCGTTTCAAGTTCATTCTCAAAAATGGATAGGATGTCAATTGCGGACTTGTAACCTTGGTGCTGAAAACTGAGGCAAATGGGGTGCTCTCGAGATAACAGAAGGATGTTTTCCAAGATGTGAGCAAAGACAGCTTTGGTTGTCATTTGCCAAGTGGCAGGTACCACTATGGGCTAGGTAGCCGGACCTATAGAGTATTCTTGAAAAATTTACTACTTACGGGTTTGGGTCCTTTGCTGTATACTATAGCAGACTTTGTTATTATGACCCTACACCAGTGAACAAAGCGAGCACTAGTACACTCACTTCTACCTCCGTAGGTGTCCTTGAGGACTGACGAGGGTTTGATTAGCCCCCCCTTACAGTGAGTAATCATTCCTGCCTGATTTCTCTCTTACCATTTGCGGGACTGGATCCTATCATTCACTTGTATAATCCTTTCCTGTATCCTCTTCCATTGGATTCCCATAGTTGCTTTGCAAATACATTGAGTCATATCATAAGGCCAACACAAATCCAATGGTTCCATTGCTATCTTCAACATGATTACCATTCACGCTATCATTGGTATCTGTGGCCTGTTGCAGAGACAAGTCACAATGGTGTATACCATAGTAACGAATTCTTCTATACTCACGCAATGTATTGTTGATACAATGAGAGAGTAAGATGAATAAAGGGGAAAGCCTCGTAAGGCCCCGATTGTATTGTAATTAATCGGTAACTCAATCGGTTTGACCTCGACTGAATTTAGAATTGTGAGTAGAGACAAATATGGATGTAATCTTTTCGAGTGCAAACAAATCCCTTGGAGCTCCCTTAGGAGTCTCAGTAGAATCCGTACTACTCTCCACGGATAGTCACATTACTGGGATAGTAATGTTCTGGTCAATCGTATTCAAGGAGACCGTAGCCTCTGTACTGTCTTCTATGCGTTGATCCCGCAGAATCCAGATGACTGCAAATGAATGCAAATGAATGCATATGAATGCAAATGAATGCAGATGAATGCAGATGAATGCAGATGAACGTGAGACCCTTTGATCGTGTGCAGACTTATCTGCTTCGATTCAATCCCAGTTTGTAGACGTGGAGAAGGTATTTTCTTTACCTCTCAAGGGACGACCATAATAGAGAAAATCGCTTATGTAAAGATGATTTCTTGGTCGGCAAGACATGTCGTCTTGCGTGTCACAACTGCTGCATCCTTAGATGCATACACGTGTCACTTCGCACTGCCTTCGCAAATGACATTTCGGTAATGACCCGAAAAACATTGCCTCTATCCGCAGCATCGTACAGACGACGACTGGGACAGTAATAAGGCTGGCAAACATGGCCAATATTCAGAGCTAGGCACTATGCTAGTTGAATGTTCCAACAACAATAGCTATGACAATTGCTCACCTTAGTGGCAAATTGCAGTATTGCGTGGCTATACTTTATCACTCCCTTCAATCTCGCAGTCTGGGAGTACAAAGTCCAGTCTAGAGATTGCCCCAAAGTATGGTGGCGCAGAAGGTACTGTATGGCCGTGGCTCAAAACAGAATGTGACTGATGAGGAATTTGTGCTGAGGGCCAGACAGACACTTAGTGAGCATATCACTGAGATTGGAGCCCGTTGGTTCATGTGCAAGACGCATTGTCCCACTAGCAATGCACTCGCGAACCTTATGGTATGAAATAGCATTGTGCTTTTTCTTAAGTACCGACGAAGGTATCGTCGAACTTGTGACGACACTCATATTGTCGCAGAAAACATTTGCGGGTCCACAAAGTGGAACACCCAATACCCGTAGGTTGTACCGCAAGGCTATGATCATTTCGGAAGCTATGCGCATGGCAACAAACTCCGATCCATATGTCGATCCTTCGACAGTGTTTTGTCTCTTGGAGTACCAACGTATTGGTGTTCCATTTATAAAAATAAGTATGCCGGTGGTCGATCTCCGCGTGACGTGACAATCTGCATGAGCAGCATCCACAAACACCGTGATTTGTACTGACCTACCCATAGGTTTTGGCATTGCTGGAGGGAGTTCCTCTACAGCATTTGGGTATTGCTCCTTCCACATAGGATCAGAGAACTTGACCTGAGAAAATTCTCTCATTTTAGGGTCACAGACAAGCTTGGAATTCAAGTGTCGCTTTAAGTAGCTGAACATACGAAGCACCGCATTGTAGTGGCCTTCTCTTGGTTTCGCATTGAAGCGTGACATAAGACCCACTTCTTGGGTAATGTCAATTCGTCCAAGTTCAGATGTCCAGAGAAGAATGCCGATAAGACTCATATAAAAGTTCGCTCGGTCATCGTCGAGGAAAGCGGACGTATCCACCTCCGGATGGTATCCGGGTATCAAGGGCGTGACAATTCGGTTACTTGTTGAAAGTTTCAGCCCAAGAGTTTCCTCTATGTTTTTTATCGCGTTGGTTAAGTACTGCTGAGCAGACATGTACCACGCCGACGTACCATCCTTGAATGTGTACGTTCCAATAGTGGCTCCAAGAAATGTTTCTGGAGCGCTACCACCCTTGAGTGTGTAGGGAATGTTTTTGAGCATTTCTAAAATCGCCCTGGTATTTTCCGAGACAACCGTTAGGTCGTCGACGTAGCTTATAATGTACTCGTAGTACTCGCTTTCGTCCTTGCGCTTAGCAGCTCGGTACCACATATCTGGATCGGCCTTAGAAGACACAAAACCCATAGTCCTTAGACTTTGCGCGAGGTGGGAATGCCACGCTGCGCCACTGGACTTTAGTCCATACAGAGCCTTAGCAATGATGACTGTCCGTCCCTCGAACTCTTCAAACTCAGGGCCAGCAATTGCATAGACCTTTTCACGACAATCGGCATTGACGTAAGCATTACCAATGTCAACTGAGACGAGATCAAGATTGTTCAGACTGGCAAGTAAGAAACCTAGTCGAACACTCTCCCTTGACGCAACACTGGAATAAGTATCATCAGTGGGAGGGTCTGTCACATGGCCTCCAGCAACAAGGCGTGCCTTGCGTCGGAAGTCCATTTTGACATCAAAAATAATCCACATCGGGATGCGTTTATAATCCTTGGGAGCTCTTTCTCCCTTCGAGAGGATAGTGAAGGTCTCCATCTTCTGCAGCGTGCCCATTTCCTTTTGGATGGCTTCAGCCCAGAGATGATTGCCATTCTGTTTGTCCAGCTCGTAAGCGTGGGCAACGTTCCTTGGAACTTCTATACCGTACTTGTATCGGTTCTTCTTTTTTCGCGTGCGTGCAGCGCGAATCCACCTATCAGCCTTTGTCAGTACCGATGGTGCCCAGTAAGAGAAAGCTTTTTCCGACATTAATTCATTGTCGGCTGCATATTTTGCAACTGGGTAAGGATTGCTTTCCTTTAAAGAGGTAAGAGGCTCCCAGGTGTATTCACCATTGGCCCATTTAACACGGAGGAACCAACCTTTCGTTCGTCCTCGGCCGCCACGTGGGCGCCTTTGATGGTCAACAATATCTTCAAAAGTATACCATTCATTACCATCATCATCGACTTGCTTATACACAGCGTCAAGCAGAGCATTGTATCCATGAATCTCTTCAGTACCATCATTGAACTCAACAACATAATTGGTTGTTTCGTTTGAGCCCTTGGGCTGGCCATTTTTATCACGCTTGGTGACTTTGCCTAGATGTTGTATACCTCCCTTAGTAAGGAGTACTTCGCTGCCGACAAGGAGATCCGACGAACCAGACTCTTTTTCGTCGTCGTTACCGTAGTAATCATCAACTGATAGTCCTGGTTCCACTTGGTCATGGTCGGCTCCCTCATTTAAGTCATACAGAACATGTCTATTACGGACTCCTGGATCTTCAGGTTCACCAGTTTTTCTGGCAACCTTCATTGCTTCATCTCGTCGTAACGAGGCAGCTTGCTTTTTAGTGCTGTGAGCAAAATCAGTAGGCTGATAAATATCCCTTATCATAGCATCAAAAGCTGTAAGAGAGGTTTGCAAAGCAGTCGAATCAACTTTGTGAAGTGGTGTGACTGTGGATCGCGCTATCACGGTTCCTTTGTCTGTTAGGACATAGTAGCACATAGCTTGTCCAACATTTGTTGCAATACCAAGCCACCGACCAACTTTAGCCTTAGCTTGTGGAAATTTAATTTCAGGATTGTCAAAATATTGTACCGGTTCGTAGAACTCGAAATCCAACAATTCTGAAATATCGCTCGTGTCACCTGTCATAACCGTTAATGGCGTTTGCCAATTTAAGGCTTTGCGAGCGGTATTATTACGCACAATTACCACGTAGGTAATGGCGTAGTCCCAAAGCTGTTCTGGACATTGTGTCGTTTCCATAACAAGTCGTGTCTGGATCCGAACCGCACCGAATTCGTGTTCGCAACGGTTTTGCCACGGTGAGTATGGTTCCGTGACTGTGACTTTTATCCAGTGACCGGAAGTGATTTTCTTCCATTTGCTTAAGGTTTCCACTTTTGCGTTGTCGGTGTGAATTTGTGCCGGAATTCCTATATCTTGTATAATTGACGCAAGACCTTGGTCTGCTTCGGATTCCGCTTTCATAAGAAAGTGGTATACAAAGTAAGAATCACCACATACAAACCCTTGGGTATGCGTGTGTCCTCGGGAGGATTTAACAGTAGATTTGAAAGTGTCGCTATATAACGTACACTTCAACCGGCGGTATCGCAATTGTTCAAACTTCGTTTTAAAACGTCGATGCAGTGGCATTTTGCCAGAGCGTTCCGCAAGTTGTGTTGTAGCTTCCAGTGTTCGGTCAACTACTTCCATAGGAACATGTCCCAGGATGCGGCGAAGTTTGTCTCGATCGACATCTAGATCCCGTGGGCTAGATTTTGAAACCCGTGCAGTAGCATATTTGATCTCGCGTACGACATCATGTGGGTTCATAACATTATTGTTTGCCGGTAGAACCGGGAACTCCTTAGAGTCAGGGAGAGAGAAATACCCATGGTAAAAGTTCTCCTCATCCGCATTATCAGTTGCGGTATAGCGTGCATTCCGTTGTCGGTCATGACGCGTGTAGCGCTGCTCATTATCCTCCCAGTCTTTGCTGTTTGGATCCCAGGGTTGATCAGATGTGAGATCAATGTGCAGGCAGTTCTCAAGCTCATGGCGAGTAGGTACTCGTGAGTACAACAATGATGTGCGTCCCTTCAATTCAAAAGGAATGTAGTCGCCATCAATTGTTTCAATTCCGTGAAGAGATTTCCCTTGGGATAAAAACTTCGGAATGTCATCAGTCTGATGTCCGGCGTGCCGAATCTGATTCAAGTTGATGAGAGATGTGGACTGTGTAGGCCCAAGATTCAAAGCTTCATGGAAAACCAGAATAACGGTGGTTCCGTCATCGTAGTCATATGCTGTAGCAGCCGTCACAACTGGAATTCGATCAAGAGTATCACCACTGTCATGAAAACCTCGCAGACTCACATATCGACCTGTATGGGCAAGTACAGTATAGCCTGAACCAATGCAAATTGTGTCGGCACCAGTATCAATGGCAGCTTCGCCCCATGTTGAACGGCCGGTAGGATTTCGTGTGCGATTCTTACAAATGCGTCTTATTGTTGCATCCGCAAGCCGTAGTTCTGACATGCGCCAAGGAGTGACTTTGTTTTCTTCTGAACTGCATACCATACGATTAAAGGAGACCCTGTCAGCAGATCGCCCAAATAGGGTACCTGCTCCATATGTAGGTTTCTTAAGCGTATCTTCAAGTTCCAAATGAAGTGGTGTATCTTTCGCCTCAGGCTGACCTGAAGCCAAGTCCTTGTCATCATCTGCTTTAAATATTTCAGTAGACATTGACCTTAAATCAGGCGAGTAGGACTCAACGCTTGCGTTAGAGTTATCCGTACTACTAGTCTTGGCTCTTTTAGCCGTGCGCGGGTCCGTAGACGCTCTACGCTTTGCCGCTTTGATGGCATCCTTTATCTCGGGAGACAATTCATCCCAGATGTCCTTGCGGAGTTGAGTACTAGGAGCATTGTTTCCTTTGCCCGACTCTTTATTACCTTTGCCTTGGCTTTGGTATTCCGAGCGCTTGCGCCGGTTGTTTTTGTTGTTCCTGTTTTTCGACAAGCCCGTAGCCTGACGAATGTTTCGGGAATCCTTACCGTCCTTGCTCGTGAGCTTGGCGGCTTGAGTACGCATGTACGTGACAACGCGTTCGAACTTCCATTCATTTAGGTTAGCTTCAGCAGCTGCCTTGAATGCCATAAGTTCAGGATCAACAATTCCCCGTAGGAAAAAGTTTGTTTTCTGTGAGTCCGTGTAGGCCTCTTTGTTGCGAGCCAATATGTTGTTACCAGTAAGATGCTTTTGAACATACTTGGTAAACGTGAAGTTCCGGGATTGTCCGGTATACTTCGATGTCAGAATTGTAGTGCGAGCTTCTTCTGTGGTTAAGCCCACCTGACTGGCCCCTTCATAGAACGCACACAAGGCGATCCAGGCATGACGGCCATTTTTTGAAACCTCGTAAGGTTCGATAAGGCCCCATGCATCTCCGCCGCTTGTGAGCGACTTGAGCATAAAAAAGATGTTTGAATTGCGAACTGACTTAACGTTCCAGTCATATTTAAATGAATCAGGTTCGTCATTGATGTCATTGTAGGTCGCTGTTGGTTCTGAACGGGAATATCGCTCCGAGTCATGTGAGATGCAGGCATCAAAAGATTGCCCACTTGCTCCGGCCCATGCCTCAAAACTGTATCGAAAGGCGAGCCACTTCTTCTGTGTACCATCAAAGGGATCAGGCACCAGACTGGAGACTGACTTGTCTGTTTTGTTGGTCTCGGAGGTTCCAAATGGAGACGCTTGCGCCTTCATCTGCATTTCCAATTGCATAACTGGAATTGTCCATTCTTGGGTAATATTTATGTTGTCGGGTTGACTACGTAACCATGTAGCAAATGCCCGTAGGCGAGCCCTGTAAACTGTTGCAAACAAAAGCTTGTCGCAAAGATCATTGATGTCACTCATAGAAATAAGCAAGAAATCATTTGCGGTCTTCAAACCTTCGTTTTGGAGTGACTTCACATGGATATCTCCAAATCCCATAGTATTCCTTAGAACACTTTCAAGGGCTTTCTTGTCCTCAAAAAAGTTTGGGTTGTACTTGAAATCAATGTCGGTATCAATCTTGTACGACTCGATCTCAGACTGTGAGTCATTGTCATCGCCCATGGACGATGGTTGCGTCTCATTGTCACTGTCCTTGGACGGCGACTCAACGGCCTCAAAGGGCGTTTCTTCTTCCACTCGCTCCTCCGGCACCGTTTCGGTCGCTCCCTTCCGGGTAGGACCGGTTGCCTTGCGAACTCGGGCCATGGCTCAGTTCAAAAAGAGAGACAATCGTGTAAAGTAAGTATGTTGGTGAGAGCAACGCCAGCGATGATTGCTGGGTCTGATAAACTAACGGATTCTTCTATACTCACGCAATGTATTGTTGATACAATGAGGGAGTAAGATGAATAAAAGGGGAAAGCCTCGTAAGGCCCCGATTGTATTGTAATTAATCGGTAACTGAATCGGTTTGACCTTGACTGAATTTAGAATTGTGAGTAGAGACAAATATGGATGTAATCATTTCGAGTGCAAACAAATCCCTTGGAGCTCCCTTAGGAGTCTCAGTAGAATCAGTACTACTCTCCACGGATAGTCACATTACTGGGATAGTAATGTTCTGGTCAATTGTATTCAAGGAGACCGTAGCCTCTGTACTGTCTTCTATGCGTTGATCCCGCAGAATCCAGATGACTGCAAATGAATGCAAATGAATGCATATGAATGCATATGAATGCATATGAATGCAAATGAATGCAGATGAATGCAGATGAACGTGAGACCCTTTGATCGTGTGCAGACTTATCTGCTTCGATTCAATCCCAGTTTGTAGATGTGGAGAAGGTATTTTCTTTACCTCTCAAGGGACGACCATAATAGAGAAAATCGCTTATGTAAAGATGATTTCTTGGTCGGCAAGACATGTCGTCTTGCGTGTCACAACTGCTGCATCCTTAGATGCACACACGTGTCACTTCGCACTGCCTTCGCAAATGACATTTCGGTAATGACCCGAAAAACATTGCCTCTATCCGCAGCGTCGTATAGACGACGACTGGGACAGTAATAAGGCTGGCAAACATGGCCAATATTCAGAGCTAGGCACTATGCTAGTTGAATGTTCCAACAACAATAGCTATGACAATTGCTCACCTTAGTGGCAAATTGCAGTATTGCGTGGCTATACTTTATCAGTTGCCACTGTCAGAACGCGACATGTTCAGTCGCGTTCTCTCCAACGCACAATACATCATTGTATCTAGGGATTTCGTGCAATAAGACCGAGTTAACTTCCATATGACTCACTTCTCCGTTATGAACACTCCAACCGCCGTTCACCGTGTTGACGTCTAGAGGACGGACATCACTAGGAGACATGTTGCATGGTACTATACGGTGACTGTTATGATATACACCAATGTACACCGTATGGACAGAAGCGCTGCTAGGAACAGAGCCTGGTAAACAGAGGAGGGCGTTATTACGAACGACCGGCAATACACCTAAGGGACTTAGGGACTGTAAAACTCTACTCGTTGACAACGCTCCCCACGGGTTAGACAGCGGATACGAGGACCTGTGCGATGAAGGCAGTACGGATCAAAGAACTTATAAAACAATGATTGAAGAATTAGTGCTATAAACTAGTTCTTTGTTGTTTCTCTGATTTGCCAAGATACAACAAAACCTGAGGAACAAACTCAAACAAAACCAAATATCTTTCCTTTGCCATAGTATCCTTATACCATGGCGCACGCTCACATATACTTATAGTGGAACCTGAAATACCTTTCAGAACACACATGCCACGGAAAATGGGGTGCATCCATTTACATCCGTTAGTCAGGTGATAAGTATTGGCTGTCCCACTCCGTTGCCACTGTCAGAACACGACTGACTCCGTCGCGTTCTCTCCAACGCCTGATACATCGTTGTACTTGCGAATTCCATACAATAAGACCGAATTAACTTCCATGCGACTCACTTCATCCTTGTAAACACTCCAACTGCCATCCACCGTGTTGACACCTAACGGACGGACATTCTTGGTGGACATGTCGCATGGTACTAAACCGTGACAGTGACAGTTTGGCAATCACTTAGGTGATCTAATCGTCTCAACAAAAACTATGTCAATGGTTTGATAGCAAGTACATTGGCTACAGGGTCCCTAAGTTCATATATTCTGTTTCCAACACAAAAGCTTTCATTTTGGAATCTATATTTTAGTCTCACATTCACAATCTTAAAAACCTACCAATTAAAACAATCGGAGCCCCTACGAGGCTTTCCCCCCAACTTCTACTCTTTCGTCGTATTCTACAAATATGTTCATAAGCAGGTAGAATTCTCTCACTGCCATGTGCATGCATTGCGCCAAAATGGCAGTGGCAATTATTGTTGAAATGCGTCTGCTGTTGTTAGCTCTTGGTCCCAGTCCCGGAAGCAAAATCATCCCTAAGGCAGTATTTCTCAATAACTGTAACCAAAATGTAAAACCTGGTTGGCTTTCACACAATGCAGCCTCTGGCCAATATCCACCCACTCTTGTTCCTTTGACAATTTTCTATGTACAACCTATGGTCTTTTGTTTTATTTCTGTTCCTCTCATGGATGCTTGTTCCAATTCTTATTGAGAGTCATCATTCATTTCCAGTGTTGTACCATTCTGATTGAAAGTTGCACGTATACCAGCATAGTCCTTTTTCAATAGTGGATAGTAATTCCACTGAGCGCCCTTGCAGCAATACAACGGATATGCATCTGGATGGTACAATACCGTCTTTCGGTTTCAACAAAGTTTGCAGCTGCCCACAGCAGCTGGGAGTTTCAAACCTCCCTCAGCAGCATTTCAAACTTTTGCGGCAATGTGATACCTTTGATCTGTGATGCCTGACATGTTAAAAGCTTTGGCTATAGAAGTGGACCATTCTAGATACCATCTTTCTCTTCAAAATGGCTTGTTACACCAACTTATTAAAAACAAGTAGGCATACATATGGAGCTAAGATAGCCTTTAATTCATTCGATTGACTGTATCTCAACAAATACAAACACATTTTCTGTGAACTCTCTTGCCCTACTAAATTCAAGATCTACTGTGAGAGATTTGTTTGTTTTAACGGTAAGTGATCTCGCAAAGGTCCAGGAGGCAGTCAAGACAGAACAAGTAGATTTCTCTTGGGAAGAAAAAAATTGGACTCATAATCTGTTACAAATTTGAGGCAATGTACCCGGCCTAATGTAAACTGGTATAGTAGAAAACTGCAGCAATAACCAACTAGAATCGCACAAGATCACTAGTGTAGTTACGAAACAGAGCAAAACACAAATTATACCATTATCTGCCTGAGCAGACCAGTCTTAGCCTAACGTACATACGACAGACGCTTGACGTGGGGTTTTTCTAATAGGACGGGGAAGAATTTGAGGGACGAGGGGGTTAAATCTAATACAGAAGTCGGAAAAACGCTTCACAGTCAACAACGGATCCACGGATTTCTCACGATACTTTTCCGATATCAGCCATTCTACGGGCGACTATGTAATTGGTGGATAAATGTAAATACGGGGATTTCTGGACCCCTGCCCCTTCTCGGCCTTCTTATAGACAACCGTATGTCTGAATTTTTCAATGTCAATTTGCTTAGCGAATGATTAAAATACATAGATTATACTCCGGAAATTTGGAGTGTGGGTGACGATAGACTCTCTCATTATGCCCCGTTAAAACATAGGTAGCTTTTTTTGTGAGACTTTATTTCCGTTAGCCAGGGCTCTTTAGGTTCTGGTCATAAAAATTTTTGGCAATCTTGTTGTAATAGTCGTGGTCATAGACCTCAAACTCAAAATTCGATATATGTTTGCCACAGAACTACTTAAAGAAGTTCTCGTTCTTCGCCAATTTTGGTGACTACAAACTCGGCCATTCAGATGCCACTCCGTTGATTTAGTGAATTCAAAAATACGGTTCAGTACTTTAGTACCAAACTGTGCGTACAACCTGGTTTCTTCCAAATTTTTCAGTCGGGCCCAAGGAGGTCCTATGTCGACAGCACAGCGGGTGACATAAGAATTGAAATTAAGCTCACATATTTCTTCGCTGAAATCTTTGCAACCATTATTTTAACTTCCACTTCTTCGACAAACTTCAGAGTGTATACCACGGGAGTCCGGACAAAATTAGCGATGAATCTCACGTCTCTTGCCTTCTTGACGATTTTGCTCCCGTCGGCTTCGGCCAGAGTTGAGTCTCATCGCAAGCTGAACAAGGTCAAACAAGGTGAAGCAATTCCTGGTCAGTATGTGATCGAACTCGACTCCGGCGTTGGAGATTCGAGAGGATTTACGGCAAGAGTATTGCAGCGCTCCTTACGATCCAATGTTATTGAGAACTACGATTTTGCCCTAAAAGGCTTTGCCGTGAAGGATCTTCCAGACGAGGTCCTGGACTTTCTACTCAACCTTGATGATGTTCTGTCCGTATCTGAAGATGGCTTTGTCGAAATGGACCAGGTGCAAGCCGGTCCAACTTGGGGTCTAGATGTCATAGATGGCTCTGACGATGACAAATATACCTACAGTTTTACTGGAAAAGGCGTCGACGCTTACATCCTTGATACTGGGATCGCCGCTCACAGCGATTTTGAGGGCCGTGTCGCTTCCTGTATTTCCTTCGCCAATGAGGGTAAGCTGCAAGTATCTGTTTTGGCAGTTTCCAGTCAGAAGTGTGTACCTAACCATATCCCTTATTTTTGGAAAAGCTTGCGGATCGGATGGCAGTGGCCATGGCACTCATGTGGCTGGTACTGTCGGTTCTAAAACCTACGGAGTTGCGAAAGAAGTCACACTTCACGACGTCAAAGTACTCAACGCGATGGGTAGAGGAACGTACAGTGGGGTGATTGCTGCCATCGATCATATATCCAAGATTAAAAGAGAGAACACTAGCAAGAAGATGGTCATCAATATGAGCCTTTCAGGTGGAACAAATTCTGCTCTGGACAACGCCATCAATTCTGCTGCCAATCTGGGAATCGTCGTCGTGGTAGCAGCTGGAAACGCGAATGCAGATGCTTGCAACTTTTCACCATCTTCCGCTGCAGGTGCGCTTGCGGTCGGCGCAATGAACGGCTCAAATGGTCGTACCGTCTTCTCAAACTGGGGCAGTTGCGTTGATATATTTGCCCCTGGTGTTGGTATCGTGTCACTGTCGACTACAGGAGGAACTTCCACAAAGGCTGGGACTTCAATGGCATCCCCACACGTTGCCGGTGTGGCTGCATTGTATCTCGAAGCTGGAAGGTCAGCATCAAATATCCAGACTGACGCTGTTACTGGTAAACTCTCCAACTTATCAGGCTCTCCCAATAAGTTGGCAACCACCTCTCAACTTTCGAACTCAATTCCTTCGACGAGGAGGCCGACCCAGGCCCCAACTCCTGCCCCAACGATGAGACCCACTCGTAAACCTACCGGTCACCCGACACCCTTACCAACACTGTTGCCTTCAAACGCCCCCGCGGAAGACATCGTTCCCAAAGTTCCCACTATCGGCGCCAAACCTCTAATTGACCCAGATTCGTCGCTTCCCACAAAGACTCCAGCTTCTTTTCCGATCAGCACTCCCTTGCCACCACCAACTCGCGCTCCGACCAAGGCACCCACTCAGGTTCCGCTTGTTCTACCAACACCGTCTCCAGTGTCTTCACAGTGCCAAGCTAGTGGCCAGGTGTGCACCGCTTTCCAGCGATGCTGTAGCGGAATGAGATGTCTTCGATCCTGGTCACCACAGCTTGGACGACACCGAGCGTGTCGTGCTCGCTGGTGATGATGGGCTTCCAAGACGGCCCTTGTCTTCCCCTACGGATGGCGCAAACTTGACTTTCGAAGTCATATATGTAGTTCTGATCCCCTCTTGCTGACGGCACAATCCAGTCAATGAGAGCAGTCTATTGGAGATGCTTTTGCCTTTGCACTTAGACGGCTCTGCCAACACAGAAACCAGGATTAATGTGATGATAAAGAAGAAAAACTGTTGCCGCGGGCCAATTTGCATAATTTGAATACTTTATTCATGAGAACATTGTCATTTATGTCTTGATTTTGATTGGGCCCGAGTGCTATAATCCTGCGTTCCACAAGGCATTTCCAGTGTGTAAAATTCTTTTTTCAAGAGCATGTCTAGCTAGTGTCTCTATGTGTCAAAATTAACGTGCCATGGAATTGAACCACGGAGCGCTATCCCCAAATCACGTCGTTTGACCTCGTCACATTTAAGGTATATCAAGCATATTCACATAAATCACGTCGTTTGACCTCGTCACATTTAAGGTATATCAAGCATATTCACATATATCTTGACATCTATGCTCCCTTCCATACTTCTCAGTTGACAGTGAGCATAGGTTTTTCTCATTTGATCAAAAACGCAATGGAAGCAAGACTGTACTGTGTACAATAGGTCCTGGGGGGTACAAGAAATACATCAAAAATTAGGATATACTTTGAGCTGCTCAATCAAACAAAGAATCTTGTATTGAAGTAAGAAAAATGCAGACAAAGGCATTCTCCATTCACACTCACAATCAATTGTTGCATTGAAGGCATTGAAGATTCTACCCTGTTTCTTTGAGCATTCAATTTGCTTCTCATGGGATGATTGGGTTTTGTCTGTACAACAAGAGACATAGGAGCTACAAGGACAAGAACTGAAATAAAGTAAAATTTACAGAATGGTTGCTACCATCTTGACAAGAGAGCTAAAGCTCTAGGGAACTAATTCACAATCAGATACAACAACATTGGATGCACCTTTATAAGTGTCAATTTTTGTTATAGTACACTACCTTGTGGCATGTCCCTTGGACAGCTTCCATTTACTGTTAGCAAGGAAAATTAAAAGTGTGAGCCAATCCAATGGACATAGCATTTATGTGTCATGTATGGTGTCAATGTCAAGTATCTCCTGGCTTCTGAAGACAGCACAAGGTGATCAAGACTTGTCTGGCTTCTAACAAAGAAATACAAACTAGCAAACATGGT
Organism: Phaeodactylum tricornutum CCAP 1055/1; assembly: GCF_000150955.2. Taxonomy (NCBI): domain Eukaryota; phylum Bacillariophyta; class Bacillariophyceae; order Surirellales; family Neidiaceae; genus Phaeodactylum; species Phaeodactylum tricornutum. The sequence goes on from NW_002238012.1 coordinate 16,006, forward strand.
TTTCACAAATAAGCTCTAAACTAAAGCTAATCTGTTCACTTTCTATTTGGTCCCACAATTTGCCAAGCACCATTGTGGTCTGTTTCATTGGTCTCCACAGTGTTATACATGGCACCATGGGTACATTCATTATTGTTACCATGTTCCTTAGCATGACAATGGTCAAGTCCCAAAACAGTTGCATCATGTTTTTGAATACCCAACTGGGATTACACCTGTCCAAACCATCAGTGTCGGGATTTGTGGGCAAACACACAGGATTAGTTTTGACAGGCTTGCCTTGGGTGTCACAACCCAAGTAGTGCGCGCCATTGCGCAAACTGGTACTCAAAATTGTCATTCCAGTTCACACTCCCCACTGTGAGGTACTTGAAACAGAATGAGTGGGAAATTTTGTTGCACCTTTCCAAAACAACAAAGGCTGAATCAAAGGCCAAGCAACTGCATGAATGTCTTTCCAATTCCCTTTGTGCAATGAATTTCATTCCTTGCAAGGCAGATCCCAACCTCTGGATGCATGGATGCAGTGACCATAGGGTTACATGTGTTATTCATTGACAATATTGCGTGCGTCTCACAACTTCCCAAGGCCTTCTTTGATGCCCTTGATTCAGACCATCAATACACTTTGAAAGGTATGAAATTATCACTACTATGGAAAGCAATGTGGCCCCATCTTTAGTACTTGGTAAATTTTGATTTTGGCCAGACTAGTGATTTTGCTGCCTCATCACGGCGGGATTAGTGAATTTCCTCTTTTCTAAATGGTCACCTACTCACTGTCACATGAAGTTGGCCAATTCGCAATTCCTTGCGTTAAAATGTTAGTGGCAGTTATATTGATGAACACAAAACAACAATGGAGATCACAGTTAGGAAAACATTGAACTACAAAGATTATGAGGCTATACTGTACTCTTCAATGTTTGTAGGGACTGTGGGGCTGTGAGCCGTTGCTGTATGTGTGTCGGAAGCGACTAGGATTTTAGCAGTAGGCGATTGAACTTCTGGTGAGACATTGTCCTTACCAGGAGTTGTATCAACAAATTAGACGTTCTGTTGATGCTTTCCTAGTGTCTAAACGTTAGCAACCATGGCGTTGAGATTTGGATTTCGTTTCATACTTGTCCATTGGAATATCCTGAGTCCCTTGTGAGATAAGCCGACCATCCCTGCGAGAAGCGAAAATGAATGCTAAAAAAAACAGGGTTGAATATGTAAAGGCTTCAATGCAAAGAATGACTGTGAATAAAGAATGCCCTTGCCTTCATCATTGTGCTTCCGTCCAATCAAATCATGCTACTTTGCAGCCCAGTATGTTCCGAAGCTCATCGTACCACAAAGGCCTATGTGCCATCTGTATTCAAAGAGCACTGACGGAGGCTCGCGAACGTCGACAAGCTGCTTTAAAGGCAAATGGTCGGGCTCGCGTAGCTTGTGCCGCAGTTTTCGAGAAGTCCAACACTCGGAAAGATCTTTCGCAACTACAGTTTGAATCCGATCAACTGCGTCAAAAACTCGACTCGCGTCAAAAAGAAGGCTCCCGACTTGCACTTCGTGTTGCCCGCATGGCTATGGAAAATGAAGAGCTGCAAAAGAGCTTGGTGGCACAATCGGCTACGTATACGCACCGATTGCGTTTGGAACGTTTGCAGATAGCGTTGTTGCACGGTGGTGCTTTGACGAGTGCTATTCGCACCGCTACCCTAAAAGCTCAAAGCCTACGCTGGCACTGGGCTCTACAAGTCTTTGCATCCCATTGTCTAGTGGTAACTCCGGTTGAAGACGACCGCCGTGTGTTGGCAGAAGCACGCCGCGCACACGCGCGAGGCATTGGAAAAATAGGAGGACTGCCTTTGCCTCACGCCGGCCCCGAGCTCTACAATGTCTTACCACCCCAGGAACTTGTGAGTGCTTTGCGACTTGTTGCGTCTGCAACAAAATCCGTAGCCCAATTTCTGGGAATCGCATTGCCGCATCCGATTCTGTTGCGCCAACACATTGAAGGTGTCACTGACATCATCGAGCTGGTGATGACGGAACCGGAAACTGAGCCGGATAGACAGCTGCTTTCGGAATCAATGTCTGAATCCACAAACTCCCTCGCATCCATTGGGAAAGCGGCCAAGCACACTCTATCTCGCGTTGTCCACCGACCGAACTTGATCAAGGCTACCGGTTCGACGAAACATACAGATGTTGCAACCGCTCATTCCTCCCCTAGTGGTCCACTTTCAATGCATCCTGATTTGGTCAACGCTCGATTGCAGCACGCTTCGTCCGTTGTTTTGGTGGAAAGTGCAACAAAAGGTCAGGACGGCACTCGGTATTCGTTGTCCTCCCATACCATACATCAAGAAGAGTTTGCCATTTCCTTGCAATTATTGCAAAACAATATTGTTGCGTTGTGCATTCGGGCCGGAGTTCCAGTGGGGCGCTTGTGGCCGGCCGAGGCCATTTTGCTTAATTTACACGCACTACAGATCTTTTGCCAAGAGCAAATAGAAGTGGCAATTCTAGAGGACGAAGGAAGTGTGCCCGCGTAAGGCCGGACAAAGAAATCACCTGGTTGACGAACGTCAGGCAAATGACGGTTTATGTTGTATCTTACATTAATGCATTTGTTGCAGAGGTGAAGTGTTGTCCTACTGGCGAATGAACAATTATTTTGGATTGGCAGAAGCAGCTAGCAGATAAATCGTCGACAAGTATCGACGTCACAGTTGCTGCATAAACGGTTAAGACTCGTCTGATTCCTGGAAAGCTTCATCGAACTCCTGCACAAATTTATTTATCAAGTCTTCGGATTGCATATTAGCTGTTGCTGTCATCTTCGACAATTTCGCTACTCGACTTTCCGAGACGCGTTGCGTACCGAAAATGACAAAGTCGTCTGTCGCAGATTTTTCATCACTGGGGCAATCGTTTTGACTTTGGCCACATTTGTGTATCGAGGAATCTTGATTGCTACATCCACCTGAGCTTGGAATGGACTCTTCCGCATCGAATGATGTTTCCGACAGGTTTTGACTCGTGTCCAGTAGCTCATTGGAAAAGTCCTTATACTTCTTGTCCGCATCGGTATTGATAGACTTTTGCGGCGATCCATTGCGGTCCCAGTCAAGTCCCGCATCCGTGACATGTTGCCCAGCGTATTGGGGATCCAAGACTCGCTTGCGCGGAATTTTAAGACATACCATTGCAAAGCCAACCAAAAGTATAGACCCAGACGCAACCGCAGAATTCGCAGTTTTACCTAAAGAACACGACTCGGCTGCTTGAGGTAACGAATCGACACCACTTGGAAACCAGAGGGAGCTGCGACACAATGAAATATCGAAGAGAATAAACTTGGAGACTTCCGCAATGAAAGCTACCATTGATGTTGGCAAGAGCACGCACGACCAGAATGACAGTGGTGATGTGGAAAAGCAGAAAAGCCAACTTGTCAGGGTAGCCACGATGCTGCAACAAGCCGAAATCGTGGCCATGACTCTGGCAACTATCCACGTGCGATCGCCGTCGACAAAGGACTCTTCAAAAGCTTGCGTATACCGTTGACATCCTTCCTGCAGTTTTTCGCGATAAGTGCTGTAATTGCTCGGAGCGTCTGTTTGGTAGTACCATATTCCAAGACTTGCTTGACTTTGGTTCCATGCGCTATTGGATGGTGTGAAACCGACCTGAATATCAACAAAATCACAGCCGGCTGCATTGTACAGAGATAACAAAGCACCTGTTGTCAAAAAGGACGCTACCAAGAGAGGATAGAGGCCGTACCGGCAACAGCATACACGGCCTGTTTGCCAGCATCCTCCGGCAAACGAATTCGCGATTCGATGACTCCTGGTAGCGTTACTCATTCAAAACAATACTCTTTGTTCATGTAAGGTCGATGCATCGATGGTGACACAAGCTGGACGTGATTCTTTGGTCGTTGAAAGATGGTCTCCGGGGAGCCTTCACCTGGAGATTATTGGAGAGAAAACGGCGAGGCGAGGCTTTTTTACCAACCCGAGTTTCTGCAAGTGTTTTGACTTTTGAAGGAACTGACAGAGAAAATAGATCGAACGTTTCATTTCAGTTTATATCTAAAAATGACGGTTTACTTTTTTGATATATATTTTATGGTAGAAAATGTCTTCTAGGACAGAGATATATATCAGCTTTCTAGACTGGCGCCCATAATTTCGATCCACTGCGCCTGCCGAAGTTCCTTAATTGGTCAGGTCGCATGTTTTTCGTTATCGAACCTGCCTGTGAAACGCGGGTCACGTTTCAACGTCGAAGGCTGCGACCCGATTCTCCATTGTTTTCGTTGCGTCCGTATTGTTTCGTAGACAAGTTTCTGTCCCACGAATATGCGCCTGTATCGTTTCGAAACATATGAGGTGATTGCCGGTGATCGCGCGGAACTTACATAGCGCAAGAATACAGAGTAGTTTCTCTGGAGCTGGGTGCGGTACGAAACGACAACCTGCATGTGAATTCGAAACGGTGACCGTGTTTCAACAAAAAGGATGCGATGCCATGAAAGCCTCTTCTTTTTCAGTCGGAATGACAACACATAACATGAGAAGTTCACCTTTAGCAATTTTTCATTCGATCCATTCGAGAAATCACGTGTTAATACTATGGAAGAAACGTTCTCCCGACCGCACGAGGAAGGTTCTGGAGGCTTGCCACCAACTTTGCTTCCCACCAAAGTGTATGGATCACAGCCTCAATACAATCGTCCTTTTCCATATCCGGAGGCTCCGGTTCGCTGGCAGGTGGGTTCGATCTTGGAGTGGTTCGAGTCGCTTGCTCAAGCCGCCGAGCAAGGCGAGTTCCAAAACAACTTTCACCTCGGGAATCAGCAGCACCGGCAACCCATTGGAGGTTCCGAGTTACCATTGGCAGATCCAGTACCGCTGCCACCGTGGTATACTCAGCCAGTCTCTAATGACGAGGCTGTTATCGATGAGACAAGCTGCAATGCTGTAACTCCGAAAAACTGGGATTTGTCCTTTGTGGAACATCAAGATCCGTGGGGCTGGTCTGATCGTCAACGCATGGCAAAGGTTGCTTGCCAAGTGGAAGCTAGTTCAAGTATTAACTGTGAAAAGTATCATGGTATCAGAACTCGTTTCGAATTTTTGTTTGGGCGCTGCGTTTTCCAACACTCCACTCCGGTAGAGCATGGACAACGCCGGATAATTCTTCGAGTTCTTTACGAAGAAACCATTGCCAAGCTTCGGGAGCTCCTCGGTAATCACCAGCCCCCACTGCACCAGATTCCGGATAAAATACTGTCCGAGTCGTCCCCTATCGCTACAAAACAGGACTTGTCCAAGTACATGACCGCATGGTTACGGGAGAACTGGACAAACCCATACCCGGATGACCAAGGCTTGGCTACCATGGCTCAAGCATGCCACACGACCCCCACGGTCGTCAACAACTGGCTAATCAATGCTCGCACGCGGAAATGGCGACGAGCCATAACTAAAGCGACAAACATGCATCGTCCGGCAAAACTTTTGTTGGAAGATTCCTTGCGCATTTTCGACGGCGAAGAAGTCCGAGAATTGGGAAATTTGACAATGGAGATATCGTCATCGTGCTCGGAAGCCAACGACATGGAGGGCCCAATGCACAAGCGGCACAAAAGTGGTATGTAAGCGCCAAGTCAGTGGGTTGGCGGAATGAATACTGCGCTAAGTCTCTCCACGTAAAAGAATACTCAAAAGTAAATCATTCTGCCATACCCGTCGAAGATCATACGATGGAAAAGGAATACTGTGCGTATGTAAGACTCTCTACTTATGAGATTACTCTAAAGCATATTATTTAGCCCAACCCGTTGCCGCTGATACGTAAAGAAGAAATCGCAAACTAGCCACCTGGCCTAAGCCACCCATAAGCCAGCGTCGATGCACCTTTTCATATGGGCTTCCGCTTCGTCTGCATCCATTTCCATCAAGACTTGTTTCAATTGCTCGACGTCCCGCGACTCGAACGCAGCCACCATTCCGGGTGGTAAGGTTTCAATCACTTCTAACGGGTCGAGCCCGCCCGGTCCCAAACGCTGTTCGAGTGGGATATCTTCGAGAGATGTTCCCTTTTCATTCCGGGCTTCCTGGGCCCGTTCCCGGTCAATTTCTTGCCTCTTCACTACTGCACGTGACACGATTTTCTCCTGAAAGGCCTTTGTTTGTGCCAAAAACTCTTCCAAGTGCAGGCGCTCCTTCAAACGTTGGAAAAAAGGACGAATGACATTCCCCGGGTGAGTCTTGACCGTCTTGGCTAGCTCGGCAATACTCGTTATAATCTGCGACTGTCGAGCAGTTCGTTTCATCTTGTCGTGGTATCCGTTCATCTCGTCTTCGAGACTGGCCAAGAGAAGATAGTTGGAGGCGTTTTCTTGCAATAGTACATCGCCATGTCTCAACAAGAACTCCTCACTGCCAGCGAGATCTGGGAGAGCCATGAATTGCTCCACGAGATCGGCGTACTTTTCGGTAAATTCGTGGTACGTATCCATAGCTCCCAAATCACGTGCCGGACCAGCTGGAGATGATTTTGTAGCAAGAGAAGGACTCGTATCATTGCTAGTGTTGTTCGGAGCCGAGTCAGTATTAGCTGGAGTGGGCTTAGTGGCCGTGGTGGCTTCGGCGTCGCTGTCGGCGGTCGATTTGACGGCGGCGGGCTTTTTCTCACCATCCGTTGCGCCAATTTGGGTTTGACGCATGGTCTCCGAGACCTTTTTCAAATCTTCTTTCGGTTCCGCGTAGCCTGCTTCGGAATAGGTCGGTTGGGCCGCCTTGGGATTAATCACCGTCCGCTCTTCCTTGACTTCGAACATGTTGTCTACGTTCCATTTTTTATTCTTTTCGTATTCGTCCAGGCGGGCTTGGAAAGATATGTTTTCCGATTCGAGTTCCGCCAATTCCGCCTTGATGCCTTCGGTATCGTCGAGGTCATCACCATCGTCGTCGGAATCGCTGTCGTTTGCCTGAAGTTTCGCTATTTTTTGCAGGTCGTGCTTCAGAATCTGGACCCGCTGCATGTTTTCGAGCATCTGCGTGACGGAGACGAGGCGAGTATCTATGGGTGAGAATCAATACAAGAAACGGGCCATGTTGATGCGACGACCAACGCAAACGCCCGTGGGCGCTAATAATGACACCCACTTTCTGTTCAATCCGAGCCCGGTCTTTGGCTTCGTTTTCTTCACGTTCCACTCGTGATCGATGCTTCATACGAAACCAGCTTTCCTTGTCAATGTTGGGATGGCAATCTTCTTCGTCGTCGGACAACTCAATGTTGTCCCATTTTGAGTAGTCAAACGGTTTCGACATGCTGTTTCGCTTCCGTCGAACCGGAAAATTGACGAACAGAGTGACGATGAGGATGGGCTGGGCTGGGCTGGGCTGGCGATTGTGGTCAATCGAAGCGTTTTGGTAATTCCGCTCGTTTTTGCGGGTCGCGAGACGCTTACAGTCACAGTTAGGTAGTATACTATCTGACCGAAAAAACGCCGGCGTTCGGACCATCGTTGCTCCCACCTCCCACCTCATACCGTGAAGGATGGACTCGGTCGCCCGAGTTGGATAGTTCCAGTACCCTACTCGCGTACCCTCACTTTTGAATTGAGTGCAGACTGACTGATGGACGGACGGATGGACGTTCCACGAGAAGACGAGCTACGACTCGCAACCTGGACATACCTCGCAGTCAATGCTACCGTTAATAATTCGCCGAGAATGCGAATCATGTCGTGCTGTATAAGCTAATGTAATGCAATCCCATGATAGCTGGTCGACTTCGAAAGGCTGGCAACTTCCGCTACGTTGTTTCTAGCATAGCGGCGGAACATTTTCAAATCGATTGAGTCAATAGGTCTTTTTATCCCCAACGGATAATTCCATCAAGAACTCTCAAATAAAGTATGGAAAGGCACAAGGAGGCCCTATCAATATTTCAAGAGGAAAGACATTGTGAGCTTTCTGGGGGAAGAGACTTTCGCATTGCTCTCGATATCACTTAGCAGATCATGAGAATCTTGATAAAAGGGAACTCTGTTATCAGTTAAGTAAACGCATACACATTCGTAGAAAAAAAAACACGGCGAGCACGCTTGGCAACAGGAACGACCTCTCATTTTTCGAGCTTTTTCAACATGTAAATGCCACGATCCGGACAATTAACAGTAAGTGATGCCGCAGGCTCTGTTTATCACAGTCCAGCAAAGTTCACAAGCAACAATCGATGACCCAGGCCCACAGCGAAGATGACTCTTTCACAGTCCTTTGCGCTGCTTGTTGCAGCAAACTTCGTTGGAGTTGCCTTCGCTCAGCAACTGTCAGAGCATCGAAAGCTAAACCGTATCGTAGGGGGGCAAGCTATTCCTGGTCAGTACATCGTTCAGCTGGATAAGCGTATTCCGGATTCGAAAGGATTTGCCACCAAGGTACTAAAACGCGCGCTGAAGTCAAAGGTCATTAACACTTACGACTATGCGTTCAAGGGCTTTGCTGTCGCCAATTTACCCGATACAGTTCTGTCTGTTTTGCTGAATCTCAACGAAGTCCGCGATATCTCCGAGGACGGTGTCGTGACAATTGACGCCATCCAGAGCAAACCAGTATGGGGACTCGATCACATCGACGGCGTTGACGATGACATGTATGAGTATGCCTACACTGGTCTCGGCGTCGACGCATACATTATTGACACTGGAATTCTAGCCAGTCACGCGGATCTAGAAGGTCGCGTGGCTTCCTGCATCTCTTTCACCGGCGAAGGTAAGTCACTAATGCCCAACGCTCTTTGCCTTTTGCAAGGACCATAGTTTTGTGAAGCCGCGCAGCAGCTAATACCGTTTCATTGCATGTACATCTCTTCTCTTTCTCTGGCTGCCACTCTTTCTTTGCAGCGTGTGGATTTGATCTGCACGGACACGGGACACACGTTGCTGGTACCGTCGGATCCAAGACGTACGGTGTAGCCAAGCAAGTATCGCTTCATGACGTCAAAGTCCTTAACGTCAATGGAACTGGATCATATGCCAACGTCATTGCTGCAGTAGATCATGTAACAAAGATCAAGCAGGAAAATAGTACAAGGAAGATTGTTATGAACCTGAGTCTCGGTGGTGGAATAAGCACTGCCCTAAACACCGCCATCAACTCGGCCGTTGACCAAGGAATAGCTGTGGCGGTAGCGGCTGGTAATAACAACCAGGATGCTTGTAATTACTCGCCAGCCTCGGCATCGAAAGCGCTGACGGTCGGAGCAATGACTATCACGAACGCTCGCTCATCTTTTTCGAATTGGGGTAGCTGTGTTGATATTTTCGCACCGGGGTCTTCGATTGTGTCTTTGTCAAGCACTGGCGGTACAAGCACAAAAGCAGGAACTTCCATGGCCAGCCCTCACGTTGCCGGAGTTGCTGCCTTGTACTTGGAGGCAGGCAGGCCGGTATCGAAAATAGTTGCTGATGCTGCTACAGATCGTTTATCAGATTTATCGAGTTCTTCGAACAGTCTAGTGAGTACCGCACTTCTTGGAGAAAGCATTCCTCCTGTAATTGCACCGACACAACAGCCTACTTTAGGACCCGCCAAAGAATCAATTTCACTAACCAAAGGACCGGCGCTAGTCCCAACAAGTGTCCCCGTCAGCCCTCCATCGAAAGCCCCTGTCAGACCTCCAACGAAAGCCCCTGTCAGACCTCCATCGAAAGCCCCGGTCAGACCTCCAACGAAAGCCCCGGTCAAGCCTCCCGTCAGAGCCCCTGTCAAACCTCCCGTCAGAGCCCCTATCAAACCTCCTGTCAAACCTCCCGTCAGAGCCCCTGTCAAACCTCCCGTCAGAGCCCCGGTCGAACCTCCAGTCAGAGCCCCCGTGAGAGCCCCCGTCAAACCTCCAGTCAGAGCCCCTATCAAACCTCCCGTCAGAGCCCCGGTCAAACCTCCTGTCAGAGCCCCGGTCAAAAACTAGTCCGATCCCCAACGAAAGCCCACGTCAGAGCTTCTGCCAGTGCTCCAGTGAAACTCCCAACCAGGGCTTAGAGCCTGAATTATCGACTCGAGCTTTATCAGATTTCCAACCTTAGCCCCTGTGGGTTTCTTAAAAGTATTAACTTATACAGAAAAAATTCGAATTTTACATTTGGCTGTTGAACATAGATTTCACAACTATGCTAACTCTGTCTCCAGCTCTTGTTGTTCAGGTTAAAAGAAACGCAGCTGACTCAGTTGTTGACTATCTTACTTCTCGTTAACCTGCATTTCTTTCACCGACGAAGGTAAGTCAATGATGCCGAACGATCGTTGTACGGACCTGAGTGTTGTCGAGCCGAGTAGTAGCTAATACCGTTTCGTTCCATGGATAACTCCTCTCTTTCTCTCGCTGCTACTCTTTTTTGTGGGGTGCGGGCGGTTCGATCTGCAAGGACACGGGACACACGTTGCAGGCACTGTCGGATCCAAACGTACGGCGTAGCGAAGCAAGTATCGCTTCGTGACGTTAAATTCCTTAACATCTTTCTTACATTAAGGCGAGAATATTTTGGAATTTTCCGGGTCATAGAGTTGACGCTGTGTCGTTGCTAATGTAAATGCGTGTGGCAAACCCGTCACGCACAACAACCGCGGGTTTGGTAAATTCGACCGTAGCTCGATTGTGTTTCGTTCTGCGGAAGTCGCAATGTCGCATTTGACGCTGGTGCCATATATTTCCGCTATCGGTTTCATGTGGGTATTGCAGACCAATACGTCCGTCTTATGAACAATGTCACTGTCGCCTTGTTTCATTTCCTGAAAACTTTCGTATGCGAAAAGTGGGCCAACTTCACCTTTTACCGCAGTCAGTCAAGGCGATTTCGAGTTGTTCCTGTGCCCTCGGTAAACTAGGGGACGCTGCGACACAACCAAACGTCGAATCTTGAAAATCTTAAACCCAAGCGGATTACAAATAATATACCGATAACGTATTGGCACTTGAGTTTGAGATACGAAGATAATAGCTAGAAAAGCTTCCGAATGCTTGTATTTCCTGAAACATATCAAAATGCGAAATAACGAGAATGCAAAATTGATAATGGATTTCGACCATTAAGATGAAAGAGGCCCAAGAAAGCACGCCCAGTCAGCTGAACCGACCTCTCACAATTTGCGAGCTTTCCCCATGGATGCCCCTCACTGTCAACGTTGCCTATGACTGTGAATACGGCGGCCTTCACTCTAGTTTCACCGAAAAAAACTTGACTATGAACGCCGTCCCTAAAATCAACTAACATAAAGCAAAAAGTCCTTGTCCGAAATGATTCACGCGTCCTGTCTCTCGTTTGCGTTGCTTGTTGCAGCAAACTTCATCGGAGTTGCCTTCGCTCAGCAACTGTCAGAGCATCGAAAGCTAAGCCGTATCGTAGGGGGGCAAGCTATTCCTGGTCAGTACATCGTTCAGCTGGATAAGCGTATTCCGGATTCGAAAGGATTTGCCACCAAGGTACTAAAACGCGCGCTGAAGTCAAAGGTCATTAACACTTACGACTATGCGTTCAAGGGCTTTGCTGTCGCCAATTTACCCGATACAGTTCTGTCTGTTTTGCTGAATCTCAACGAAGTCCGCGATATCTCCGAGGACGGTGTCGTGACAATTGACGCCATCCAGAGCAAACCAGTATGGGGACTCGATCACATCGACGGCGTTGACGATGACATGTATGAGTATGCCTACACTGGTCTCGGCGTCGACGCATACATTATTGACACTGGAATTCTAGCCAGTCACGCGGATCTAGAAGGTCGCGTGGCTTCCTGCATCTCTTTCACCGGCGAAGGTAAGTCACTAATGCCCAACGCTCTTTGCCTTTTGCAAGGACCATAGTTTTGTGAAGCCGCGCAGCAGCTAATACCGTTTCATTGCATGTACATCTCTTCTCTTTCTCTGGCTGCCACTCTTTCTTTGCAGCGTGTGGATTTGATCTGCACGGACACGGGACACACGTTGCTGGTACCGTCGGATCCAAGACGTACGGTGTAGCCAAGCAAGTATCGCTTCATGACGTCAAAGTCCTTAACGTCAATGGAACTGGATCATATGCCAACGTCATTGCTGCAGTAGATCATGTAACAAAGATCAAGCAGGAAAATAGTACAAGGAAGATTGTTATGAACCTGAGTCTCGGTGGTGGAATAAGCACTGCCCTAAACACCGCCATCAACTCGGCCGTTGACCAAGGAATAGCTGTGGCGGTAGCGGCTGGTAATAACAACCAGGATGCTTGTAATTACTCGCCAGCCTCGGCATCGAAAGCGCTGACGGTCGGAGCAATGACTATCACGAACGCTCGCTCATCTTTTTCGAATTGGGGTAGCTGTGTTGATATTTTCGCACCGGGGTCTTCGATTGTGTCTTTGTCAAGCACTGGCGGTACAAGCACAAAAGCAGGAACTTCCATGGCCAGCCCTCACGTTGCCGGAGTTGCTGCCTTGTACTTGGAGGCAGGCAGGCCGGTATCGAAAATAGTTGCTGATGCTGCTACAGATCGTTTATCAGATTTATCGAGTTCTTCGAACAGTCTAGTGAGTACTGCACTTCTTGGAGAAAGCATTCCTCCTGTAATTGCACCGACACAACAGCCTACTTTAGGACCCGCCAAAGAATCAATTTCACTAACCAAAGGACCGGCGCTAGTCCCAACAAGTGTCCCCGTCAGCCCTCCATCGAAAGCCCCTGTCAGACCTCCAACGAAAGCCCCTGTCAGACCTCCATCGAAAGCCCCGGTCAGACCTCCAACGAAAGCCCCGGTCAAGCCTCCCGTCAGAGCCCCTGTCAAACCTCCCGTCAGAGCCCCTATCAAACCTCCTGTCAAACCTCCCGTCAGAGCCCCTGTCAAACCTCCCGTCAGAGCCCCGGTCAAACCTCCCGTCAGAGCCCCGGTCAAACCTCCTGTCAGAGCCCCTGTCAAACCTCCTGTCAGAGCCCCTATCAAGCCTCCAGTCAGAGCCCCTGTCAAACCTCCAGTCAGAGCCCCTGTCAAACCTCCAGTCAGAGCCCCTGTCAAACCTCCAGTCAGAGCCCCTGTCAAACCTCCAATCAGAGCCCCTATCAAACCTCCAGTCAGAGCCCCCGTGAGAGCCCCCGTCAAACCGCCTGTCAGACCTCCAATGAGACGAAGAATACAATGATAGATCAAAAGCCGCGTTGACCAGCCTCTACAGAATCAATTGTAGGTCATTCTTTGCAGGCAAACGGTTGTACAAGTGTCAAGCATTAATTTAAGAATTCCACATTACATGAGCACAATGGCAATCAAAGGAGTTTTTATGCTTTCCGTCTCGAGCAGAAGTTGCTAGCGCAGTATCGTGAGTAGCATTCCCACAAGGATATGGTGCAGTACTTCACACGGCACGAATTGGAACCGAATCAATTTTGAGCGTCTCGTGTTCCGCGAGAGACTAAGCTGCGGGCGACTTGGTGCATTCTCCGATGAGCACAGTAAATATTTGGACAAAGATGGGTTTTTGTTTTCTATTAGATACTAGCAATTTTGGTTGGGAGCCGAGTGCGGTCGCCGTTCTCACGCCGTAATTTTGCCGAGTTGATTTTCCATCATATCCGCCAGTGTTTTGAGAAAGAGCGCAGCGTCGGCTCCGTAAATTTGGCGGTGATCACAAGTGAGGGTCACCGACATTTTCTTGACCTTCTTCATTCCCAGAATGGCCGACTGATCGGGAACGATCATTTCTTGGGTGGCTCCAATGGCGAGGATACCACCAATGCCCTTGGGTAGAATGGCGCCAAAGTGCGTGACCCCAAACATGCCCATGTTGGAGATGGCAAACGTTCCAGAATTGTATTCGGCCGGTGCCAAGGTTCCACTCTTGGCCTTGCCGACCAATTCTTTCCAATTCTCTCCGAGCTCGACGACGCTGCGTTCGTTGGCATACTGCAAAACCGGTGTAATTAGACCACCGTCAATGGCGACAGCCATGGCAATATTGATGTCTTTCTTGTAAACAATACTACCACCACCTTCTTCGGAAAAGCTGGAATTGATAATGGGATGTTTTTCAATCGCCAAGGCGACGGCTTTGGCCAACATGGCGGAGACCGTGATGCCGTTGGGTTTAAGTTTTTGGTAGAGCGCGTCAAAGGCGTCCATTTGGATTTCCCGAGTGACACGGAATTCGGGGGTCGGCAAGGTCGCCACCATGTTGTTGCTGACTGCCCGTTGCATGCCCGTCATGGGGACGACGCCTTCGGGCAATTCAACGGCGGGCGCGCCGTTGGCCGCGGCACTCTTGCGAATCGGTTTGGCTTCGCCGGTGGCGAGTTTGACGTCGTGGGCGGTCACACGACCAAATTCACCGGTACCAGTAACGGTGGCCAGGTCGAGTTTCGCCTTTTTGGCCAAAGCGCGTGCCGTGGGCGTGGCGGCCACGACGCCCGCCGCGGGGGTCCAGGAGGACTGGGCGACAGCGGAGGGCCGGGGAGGCGCGGTACCCGAGGCGGCGGCTTCAATGTCCGAGGCGGTAACGCGACCACTGGGTCCGGTTCCCGTGACGGTGTTGAGATCAACGCCGAGTTCCTGGGCCTTCTTGCGAGCCAGGGGCGACGCCGTGACGCGTTCTCCGGCGGGACGGGGAGCCGCCGCCTGGGGTGCGGCCGGGGCCGTGGCGGGAGAAGCTGGTGCCGTCGTAGCGGGAGTAGACGCGACGGGCGCTCCGGAAAGGGTCGCGGCGTAGGTCTGTAGGGCGGGAATGTCGGCTTCTTCGACGGCGATTAAGGCGACGGGTGCACCGACGGCGCCACTCTCCCCTTCTCCGGTGATGATGGCGGCCAGGAAGCCGTCTTCGAAGGCTTCGACGTCCATATCGGCCTTGTCGGACTCGACGACCATGATGGCTTCGCCGGCGGCAATAGGATCGCCTTCGGCCTTGAGCCAAGACACGACCTTGCCCTCTTTCATGGTGGACGAGAGGGCGGGCATATCGATTTGACTGAATTCAAAATCGGGAGCGGCAGCCGATGCTGTAATGGAACCGGACAGTTGGTGAATGAAGGGTAAATCGGATTCAAATAAAATCGTTCGTAGAGTAGACGGAACGCAAGTTCGTTGCGATGCAGCGGTGCACAAACAAACAAACAAACGTACGTACCGGATGTTGGTGCGGGTGCATCGAGGACCGGCTCGGAGGCGGAGGATCCAGCGCCCAAGCTGGCGATGACGGAGGCCACATCGGCCGCGTTTTCAGCCATGAGAGCGACGGCTTCTCCGACCGGAGCCATGGCTCCTTCCGGTACGAGTATTTTGGCGAGGACTCCGTCTTCAAAGGCTTCGACGTCCATATCGGCCTTGTCGGACTCGACGACCATGATGGCTTCGCCGGCTTCGATTTCGTCGCCTTCGTTCTTGAGCCAAGACACGACGCGGCCTTCTTTCATGGTGGAAGACAAGGCGGGCATGGTGATTTTGGTGCCTTCAGCGCGTAGTGCGGTACGCCAAGGACGGAGCGTGACCGAGGGTCGGGATGTGACGCGAAAGGCGTCTACGGAGGACGCCGTCGCGAACGCGATCCACAGTGCGGCTGATGTATGAAACTTCATTCCTTACTGACTGTGAAAGTATATACGAACGAACAACAACTACCACTGCAACGACAAGAACAAATACGACGACGACGTCGAAAGATGGGTCGAGTTATCGAGAGGGATTCTGCTTCTCGGATCGAATCAAACCGCGGCCCACACTCGCAGTGATCACATACACCTAGTGTTCACTGTCACCTACCTAGCTAAACACACACACACATCCCGTGGGTATCTTGGACGCCGACGCCGATATGTCTCGACTGACGACGACGAACGTGAGAATTGGCCTGTGGGCGACGCCGACGAGTGCGTGAGAATGTCGCTGAGGAAGGTACGGTCGGACGGACCACTGACGTACCCCCCATCCACAACGGATACACCCAACCCTGACTGACTGATCCGTGTTCTAGGTGACGTCGGGTTTTACTGTTAGTACTACGGTTGAGGTAGGGAGGGATTGCGTGATTGGTGGGACGAGACACGTACGAGAATCTATACTGGTAGATATAGACGACGCGGTGCGCAATCTCACTCGGCTGGTCGTGCCATCAAACTTCTACTCGCAGTCATCGAGAGTACAGTAGAACCTTTGTATATGTGTGTGCGAGTCCGTTCGTCTCTTCCGATAAACCCATCCAGCTCTTCTCCAACAACAGTAAAGCATCTCTTTTGGATAGTCGCACCAAACAAGAAAGACTCGTTTCACTGTCCAACGAGCCTTTTTGTGAACAAATCTTGTAACAAGACCAAATATCGATACCAATCCATATCCACAATAACTGTGCGATACCAACCTCTGGTATCATCGTTTTTACAGTACACGTATCCCGACCGACTCGTTACTCATACACACAGACACCCGCCCTCACGAAAGTATGAAGATTGTTCGTGTTGCTACGCTACTACTATCGCTCGTCGTCACGACGGCTTTTGTCGTGGACCGACCTACGGTCGCTCGCACATCGACGGCACGCGCCGACACACCGCACGGCGCCCGGGACATTTCCGCCCGTTCGGAAACTCTCGACACGGTGTACACCTCGGAGCAGATCGACGCCCTCTTGCCGCACCGTTACCCCTTTGCCCTCGTCGATAAGGTCGTCGAGTACGATGCCGGCAAACGTGCCGTCGGTATCAAGTGTGTCACCAAGAACGAAGAGTTCTTCAACGGACACTTCCCCGGGCGTCCCATTATGCCCGGTGTACTGCAGGTGGAGGCTCTCGCACAGCTCGCCGGCATTGTCTGTCTCCAAATGGACGGTGCCACGCCCGGTGCCGTCTTTTTCTTTGCCGGAGTCGATGGCGTCAAGTGGAAGAGACCCGTAGTGCCCGGAGACGTACTCGTCATGGAAGTCGAAATCAAAAAATGGAAGGCCAAGTTCGGAATTGCCAAGGCCACCGGCCGAGCCTACGTCGACGGACAACTCGTCGTGGAAGTGGACGAAATGACCTTTGCCCTGGCCAAGTAAGTTTGGGAAAAATGAAATAAAAAAGAACACACCGCGCTATAGTATAACCCTAAACTGCCACTACCATACACCCCAACCACCATGTTTAACACTAGTAAAACCGACGGCTGTCGTTGTCGTCGTAGTCTCTCCGATAGTCGTCCTCGTTGTCGCGGGGTGGATGGTCGTAGTCGTACGGATCGCGCGAGGGCGGAGCCGCCGGGCGACGTGACGTTGTTCCCGACCGACTCTGTTTCATCAAATTACCGACAATCGGCATTTGTTTGACCACGGCCATGAGCAGGGGGAACATGTTGCCGAACAAATTCAGTAGACCAAAGGCTTCCAGTACCATGCCGAATACGGGATGTCCGAAAAAGACGAGCAATATTCCGAGTACCAGACAGACCGTCGCCCGCGTCTTTTGGGGTTGCAGGAAGTATCCCATGGTGCGGGAGGGCCCCAGCGTGACCGGCACCCCGGCAATGAACAACAAATTACCCAACCGCATGAGTGTCTTGTTGAAAAAGAGACTGATCCCGAGCATGGTGACCATGATACCGGACGCCAACAAGGTCAAGCCGACTTTGCGATCGCCGTGTTGGATCAGACGGGTGATTGAAGGGCCGCTCGGCGGACGCGGACGCCGGGCGGATTCCCAGTCGTCGGTTCCCCGGTCGTCGTAGTAGGCAGCGTCGTCGTCGGCGTACCGATTCCGTGGCGGCCGTGGAACGGGCGCCGACGCGTACCGATCGTTGCCAAAGTCTCCGGATCGACCGTACGACGACGATGGTCGGGACGCCGGGTAGTCATCACTAAACGTGGCTCCGCCGCGGAACTTTTCGACAAAGGCCCAGAGTGATTCGCATTCCTGCACAAAGTGATCACTACCGCTACCGGTAGATTGGATCGGCGGTAAGCTCCAGGGTCCCCGTGGTAAAAGCAGTCGGGCTTGGACGGCATTGGGCGTCGTGACGGTGGCGATCCAGAACACCAAGACGCGCGGAGAGCTTGGTCGGAGCAACGTCGATCTTCGGTGCCGCATAATCGGAAAGAAAGGCAACCGAGCCTTTGCCAGAATAGTGTCACGCGTAGAGTAATAAAAGGACCACGAAACAATGAATAATAGATCGAGGCAATCTCTGTTTTGGGGATAATTTTGCAACGTGCCAGTATGGTATCGTTACCAATTGACTGTGACGGGAAGGATGTGTGACACAACAGTAAGTATGGGTAGGTTTTGTTGCCTGTCTCTCGAGACAAATTGGGTCGCACGCAATCAGGGTTATTGTGCTTGGGGGTTTCGCAACGTGGAAGTCGAATTCACCGCCGCGAAGAGGAAAACGGACAGACGGTGGATGGCTCATTTTCCATTTTTGTATCGTCCATTCGGACAGACCAAGTGACGGTGCTATGGAGTCCGGAGGCCACGTTGCTCCGTGAATCGATGTCTGAAGGTGAGTCTCGTACAATAGTGATTCGAAATGGTTCTGGGCTATACATAGCGGGGAAAGCTGCCTCCCGCCAGAAATTCGTGGCTCTCGCCCCGGATCGGACCTGACGTTCTCACCGGAGGAGGAACATCAACCAACGAAAAACCGACGGGAGAGGGACGGTGGTAAGCAAAATCTACACGGTATCCGCTTCGGTCGGTGATATCTCACCCAAACGAGAGGGGAGAGGGGGGAAGCTTCGTACTTCCACACTCGTGTCGTCGTTGCATCGATACTTTTGACTCGTTCATTCCTTCGTTGTCTACCAAACGCACACCCTCGCAAGCTACGACCAACAATGAAGTTCTCTACCTTGACGGCTGCCTTTTTTGTGGCTTCGGCTACGGCCTTTCAACAACCGGCCTTTGCGCCGCGCTCGGTCGTTGCCCAGTCGTCGACGTCCGGACTCCACATGGCGTAAGTTTCCCGACTGTTAGAAAAAAGAATTGAATTGTTTGCGAACCGACGAGAACACGACGTATACGATGCGTGTTCACACGTATCACGGGACGTTGAAGAACTGTATAGCTCCCTCTACTCATTTTCCATGAGGAATAAGCTTGCATCCGGAATCACTATGTTGCATTTCTGAGTCCCTTCTCTTATTGGGTGGTGATTTCATTCCACCCTTTCTGCGTATCTCTCTTGTGGAAGGATGTCCCGATGGTTCTTGTTTTATGCTTGCTGGCTCACACGCTCGCCCTTTTATGATCCGTACAGTTTCGAATCCAAGATTTTTGAAACTCAAGAAGTCACCTTTGCCGACACCAAAGAGATCATTGTCAAGGGAGGTCGGGATCTCTTCCCTTTGTTACCCAAGGCCTTTGAAGGAATTGAGAAAATCGGAGTTATCGGATGGGGATCCCAGGCGCCGGCGCAGGCCCAGAATCTGAAAGACTCTTTGAAGGAAGTCGGCGCCGACATTACCGTCTCCATTGGTCTACGCGAAGGATCTTCCAGTTTCGAAGAAGCCAAGGATTGCGGCTTCAGTGAGGAGGACGGTACCCTCGGAGAAATGTTCAGCGTCATCAAGGAATCCGACTTGGTCGTTCTCCTCATCTCCGACGCCGCACAAGCCAAGCTGTACAAGGAAATTTTTGCCGCCATGAAGCCCGGTGCCACGCTCGGCCTCAGTCACGGCTTTCTGCTCGGACACTTGGACTCGATCGGAGAAAAGTTCCCCGAGAATATGGACGTGATTGCCGTCTGCCCCAAGGGAATGGGACCCTCGGTCCGTCGTCTTTATGAACAGGGCAAGGACGTGAACGGCGCGGGCATCAACTCCAGTTTTGCCGTCCACCAGGACGTCAGTGGCAAGGCCACCGAATTGGCTCTGGGTTGGGGCATTGCGCTCGGATCCCCCTTCATGTTCGAAACCAGCCTCCGATCCGAATACTGCTCCGATATTTACGGCGAACGCGGCATCTTGCTCGGTGCCGTCCACGGGATCGTCGAGTCCTTGTACCGCCGCTACCAACGTCAAGGCATGAGCCCCGAACAAGCATTTTTGGAATCGTCCGAATCCATCACCGGTAATATCGTCAAGATCATCTCCACTAAGGGAATTAAAGCCGTATACGAGTCCCTTGATGGTGACGACAAGGAGACCTTCCAAAAAGCCTATTCTGCCTCGTACAAGCCCGCCAAGGAGATTCTGCAAGAAATCTATGACGAGGTCAGTTCGGGAAACGAAATCCGCACCGTCATTATGCACGGCGCCCGTATCGACAAGTACCCCGTCGGAAAGATTGACGGCACCGATACCTGGAAAGTGGGTGAAAAGGTTCGCGCCGAGCGTGACGAAGACAAGATCCCCCTCAACCCCTTCACGGCCGGTGTCTACGTGGCCACAATGATGGCCCAAATTGATGTGCTCTTGGAAGAAGGTCACCCGTATTCGGAAGTCGTGAACGAGTCCGTCATTGAGGCCGTCGATTCCTTATGTCCATACATGCACTACCGAGGAGTGGCCTTTATGGTAGATAACTGCTCCTTCACGGCCAAGACGGGTAGCCGCAAGTGGGCTCCCCGTTTCGACTACATTCTGGACCAGTTGGCGTACACGGCGGTTGACAATGGTGCGCCGGTGAACGAGCAATTGATTGCCGACTTTGAAAAGCACTCGGTGCACCAAGCTGTCGAAGAATGCTGTAAGCTTCGACCGGCGGTGGACATTAGTCTGTTTGCCGAAACCTCGACCAAGGAAATTGTCATTCAGTAAAATGGCAATGGATGCGGTACGCGAAGAGACCTTGAATCCCCCACCAAATACAAGAATTAAACAACTTTATTATACTCGTCTATCCTGCTAGTCTAGGATCTGCAAAAGTGGATACCGATTTACGTGACGGTTCCGTGGTTACAATCGTCGACCGTACCAGAGCAGCAGTCCGGCGTACACGGACCCGACGGTTGTCTGCACCGGCCACCACCCGGTTTCGAGTTGGGCCAGAAAAGGTTCGTAAAGGCACACGGAGAGGACAATGCCGCTCACAAAGGCCGCCAGGACGCGTACGTGTGAAAATATGGCCCGCACGTGCCGACGACGCAAGGTTTCGGCCTCCCATAAATCCACGATACTTTGTGACAGTTTCGTCCAGTGCCCCGTCATGGCGTACAAGATGGTCCCACCAGTCGTATGAGACGCCGTACTATTGAGCAGTCCAAAGGCGGTGGCTAAAAAGACCCCGTGCCATCGCGAGTTGGCGGCGGACTCGGGGTAGTGGTGCCGCCGGACGCCCTGTTGCAGTACGTACGCGACAACGTCGGTAGCGGCAAAGAGGCCCCACACCACGGGTGCCACAGCCCACACCAGACGCGCATTGGCGGAGCGGTACAAATGAGGCGTGCGAGTATACCGTTGTCTCCGGAGTGTGGGGTGATTGGTAGTGCTGGTATCGCCAAGGTTGGTGCTACTGACGGCGTTGGCGACGCGACGGTGCCAGCCCACACCGATGCAGTAGCAGAGTACGAGGGCGACGTGAAAAAGGGCGGATCCTAGATTGCCTTCAGCCGCCTGAGTCGCCGCTCGAATTGTGTTTCCCGTCATCATGTTGACGTAACAACCATACCGACGAACGTAAATGACGTCCATGAACCCTACAAGGAAGGCCATGCCGGATATAAACAGAGCTTGTGGGTTTGGTTTTGATCGTGGGAGCAAGTGCCAGATGCCTCTAGGATCACGGGAGTGTGATAATTGTGTAGGGGGTTCCAAAGGATTGGCGTTGGACAATAGACTTCTGAGTGCAGAAGCCGTCGAAGTTGTCGTCGTCCTAGATGTTGTACCAAACGAACCAGCACTGGTCGTCCCGGTTCCCTCCTGGGATTTGGACAGTACAGCGGCACCACTGCGCAATTCATACCAGGGTTTCCGAAAAGCTGCAGCAGCACCATTTGTCCCTCTGATAGTAGCATTGTAGATCCCGTAATCGATTATTCCTAGCCCCAAGGAGGATCCGGACGACGTGAGGGCCTGAGTGGCAGTGACCTCGCGGGGTGACAGGATCCACCACCACCACAGAAGAATCGTACCGTGGCGAGACATTCAGCGACAGGCGTTTATAGCTACTGTCAATGAGACCTTTTATCAATGAAATTATCGATGGAGATGTCGATCTGTCGAGTCAAGTCGATCACTCCGGTAGAACGCCGATGTCCGGTAGCAAAGTCGGTTCTCCAAAGTGGAAACGACCCCGGTCAGTTTCAGTGCGCAGCGCCAAGCACCACAAAGCCGTGCAATCAAATCTATAAATAGATTTATATATCTATGAATCGGCTCAGTCTGCTGTACGGACTGTGATTGTACCAAAACATGGACTATTCTAAGAACTGACAGTGAACACGGGGAATAAGAATGCCTTGCCGTGATACACACGGAGACGAGACCCTCTCGGAATGATGTCTCCTCCTAATCTAGCTAGTAGATGTACTGGTGACGACTGTTAGTCGGATATCACGTTATGATGATGGGTAGGGAGGGGTAGGGGAAAGACAACTGGAGTGAGAAAACCGTTTTGTATGGTAAGGTTGTGGACGTGAGCGATGCGTGTACCGAACACCAACGGAACGGCCCTGGCCTCGAGTTGCTGGGAACTCAGGGGTAAGGGTTTGGGGCTGAATAGGAAGGGAGCTTGATGTCCACTTCCGACGTTTTTTAATTGGTGATGGACTCTGAGATGCTTTGTTCGGAGAATCCGGAATGGGCAATGAAGAATGGCAGGAAGTCTGATGGAGATCGCATTCTTCCTTTACCCTCTCCCGTTCAACCACAATGATGTCGAGGAGATGGATTCTCTTCACGACAGCGTGGATCAGGTTTGGCCTTGTCGTGTTACCAGCGATACGAGCTTTTTCGTTTCCGCCAACCTCGAGGCTTGCCCTCGTTCGGGGGTCATGCCTGCGGAGAGGCGATCGACAGCACTGGCCGTCCGATGATCATCCGCTCACGTCGTTACGAAACGCCGTATCCCACAATCCCGAAACCGTTTCGTCAGAGGTGGGTGGTGGTAGTAGTGGTAAAAGCAGTAGTACTGCCACGAACGCCACAACCCAGACAATCCGAGTACTAGAGTCGGTCCTCCCCGTCTGCCAATTTTGTGAGCTGCCCTTTGGTTCACGGAACGCCCTGTTTCGCCACCTACGGACCGATTTGGTTTGTCGAAAACGTGCACACGAAGCCAACGGCGGCGGGCCGGAGTCACTCCACCCGATCACACACGCCAACGTGCGGTACGACATGGCCTGGCAAATTGCCTACGTCCGTGGGAAGGACCCCGTGCCTAGTTTCACGGGTGTGGCTACTGCGTCAGCAAGTTTCGGAAACCCAACGTCCACACGTCGTCCCGAAGCGGAACGGGCGGGAATTTTACTGCGGAAGGCGGTGGAATACGCCTTGAATGCGGACGCGGCGGGCCGCACACATCCCATCAACGAACATCCTGGTATTACCGACACGACCGTGACTGTGTCTGCGCCAACCGTAACCCTTGGTCCGAGTAGTACCCAGGTGACGGTCGCCAACCAACGACACTGGATCTTGTCGCAGCCGGTCGATACGGCGGCTGCCGGAGACGTGATTACCTTGAGCTATTGGGGACCACCGACGTTGCCGGGGTCGGACGAATCTTGTCGCGCACGCTTGCCGAGACTGCTCAATTTGACGCAAGACTATCTCACACACGCAACGGCCAACGAGGACGACTCGTTGCGAATACGCGTCGTATCCGCCAAGTACTTGTCTTCCTCGCGGAGATTACACGCCGAGCGCAGTTGTACGCAGCAAGTTTACCACTATCTGTTACCCTTGCGGTGGTTGCCGGACGGCGACGAACTCGAACGATGGTGGTTACGCGACAGCAAACAACAACAATCCCGTGATGCGAACAGTGATGGAAAAGAAAAAGGCGGTTTGCACACGAATCGATTCGTAACTCCACCTCCGTCCGATGCCTTGCGCAAATTGCGGGACGCATTGCGTGCGGCTGAGAGTGTGGCGGTACCGAACCGCCGTGTACGTCGCAAGCCTTTGCAGAGTACGAGTCCCGCTAATGATGTTGAGAGTACTGAGGTGGGTACGAACGATTCGAACGGATTCAGTGCGTTACCTTTCGAGCTTAAATTGGCTTCAAGCCGTTACGGAACATTGGCGCACAAGGCCAAACGAGCGTGGCACAATTTTGCCGATCCAGAGCTACGCGGCGACGCCAGTCCAAACCAGGAGCCCGTCTGGCGTGTACTTGATCGCGCGAGGATTGTTGAATTTTGGTCAAGCAATACCAGAGTGTCCCTTGATAATCTTCCTACTACAGCCTCGAAAAATAGTCGAGAAGAAGCCATTGCCGTCCTGGAATTTCGTGGAGACAATTTTGTTGCCCAGCAGATCCGGCGGATTGTCGCAACGGCATTGGCTGCCACGCACGGTTACACTCCGTCGGACGTATTCGAGGTGGCCACCCGACCTGACGTCTTTACTAAAACTCCGATAGCCCCCGGTGGTCGTCTCTACTTACAGGGTGCCCGCTTTCATTTTGATGAGCAACGGACGGGAGAGCAAGTTTTTGTCGGTGAAGAGGTCGTCCAGCTGAATGGCGGTACTGCGGACGATGCCACGGTTTGGGTCCAGTCCGAGCTCTTGCGCCAACGAAATTCCGAGAAATTGCGGCAAGAAGAGTCTGAATGGCTGACGAGGCTCAAATACGCTGCGAACAAAATGAACCTTGGGATGGATGACTGGTCCAAAACCGATTCAAATCTGTTGTCACTACCGGCTGCTCCTAACAGCTTTCAAGCAGCGCTGGGTGAACTTCGCAAGATCATCAGCGAGGGATGTTGGCCCGAAACTTCAATTGCCCGGTCCAACGTGATTCGGCGAGACGATCTACGACACGATTCTAAGGACGCTCGTGCTGGTGGATCGTTTACCGTTGTCAATCCCACCTTTCGGGATGGACTGTACCGAGACGCTGTTGGTGCCAACCCGCTGCCACGCGCAAATCGACTGTTTCCGGATCTAGTCCAAGCAGTGTTTGCGTTGGAAGCATCTTTGTCAGAGCACAATTTAAAACAGGCTAACGGCGATGCCGGTATCGGGATTCATCGGAAACGAGGAGAGCCGCGTCCTCCTTCCTCACATTGTGCGATCAATTGCAACGCTCGGTTTACACCGCATGTGGACAGCGGTCGCGGAGCGGGACAAAGCTTAAGCATGATCGTGGGACTGGGAGATTATAGTGGTGGAGAGTTAGTGGTAGAGGGTAACATGCACGATATTCGCTACGAGCCTTTGGAGTTTGATGGCTGGAAACTACGGCATTGGACGAATTCATACCATGGTGAGCGGTTCTCGCTCGTGTGGTTCACGCCTGAAGTGAAAGATAGCATCTGACACCCTAACCTCCCTAGTAAGTTTACTAACTGTAACTGTAAATCCCTATAGGGCTCCCAAAGGCCAGGCTGAGCGTGTCAGATGGATCGAATTAGAACAGAGAGGAATCTCCTTTCCCCATTCCAACAAGGACTTGGTATGATATTTTGAGGATCGCCAACAATCTCTTTGGGGGTTGCGAAAACTGAGAAAGTCAGTAGACGTTTTTCTGCTCTATCCCGTAGAATCAGGACTGAAAAGATTCTGATGGTTTTTTTCTAAGTATCCCTGTACAAATGATCATTTCCTTTCCTACGATACTGAAGGTTATATGGATGGCGCGAACCGAGAACGATATGCGCGATCAACAATTTGTTTCAAATATTCGTATCCCCGTTGTTTGAACCCGTTACATACATAGCAACGGCTATGCCCCTTATTCATCACCTCACAAATTGAAAATGCTGTTGTGCCTCGTCCCGTTCCACACTGTTTGAATCCTTCTTCACCCCTCAGGCTATCCGAACACAGCTTTTTCGTGCAACCCTCCAAATCACCGTTTCGATATCATGAATCACTACACCAACAACAACCTTCGGAAGGTTTACCACGATCCTCGAACCGATCGTTTCGCCGTGGTTGTGCCGTTGCGACCGCGCAGTTTGCTGGATCTTTTTGAAGCCTGCTGTCACCGTCCTTCGGTTGGATCGGAGGTCGGCATCGACAAAACCAAAAATCGTTGTGTACGGAGCCGTGACCAAGAGTTGACTTCTTCAGGGGAATTTAAGCATCAGCAGAGCATGGGAGGGGTGGCGCTCGAAGTGCCCAAGGCTGCTGTCGACAATTCCAAGGGTCCACTTTTGGGGTCCTTACTTCTTGATCAACTACTGGGTCGCCCGAGCCATTCTGTTGGGGCAGCAGGTATGTTAAACATTTCTCATATGTTTCTTTTAGAAATCAATCAACAGCAGTTGCTCATGTCTTCCTTAACCTCGTAGAACATGGGAACCAAAGCGATCAGTCGAATACATTTTTCATTCGACGCAAGCTGCTTCGTCGTCGTCATTTGCACAAAATTCAAAAGGAACGTGAAGAACGAGCCACCACTGCTGCATCAGCCTCTGTACAAATTCAGCACCCTCGACCCATCTACGCCCATTCTTCTTACCAACCCGCTTTCTACCGAGGAATGCCGCAGTACCACCATTTTATGGAAGTTCCGCAAATAACAATCCAAGCTGATTGTATGCGCATGCCGTGTATTTCGCCGGTCCAGATTTCCAATAAGCGGCGTAAGATTGGAGTCGTGGAGGCGATTCCGGTTTCCGTCTGAGTGAGGGAAGCACGCAACACGACGAGGTTCTCTCCCAAACTAGCCTGAATTCGACGTCCGCTGAAGCGTCCTAGCGAGAAAGCGGTCACATTTCGACCCTTTGGACAACTACCAAAAACTCATAAAACAAACCAACATACTAGCGCTACCATACAGAAGTGCTATCAATACATCCAGTCTGACTCGTTTCTTATTGTCGCCTGCGTTGGCGTATAGCGAGCGCAATAGATATCATAAAACAGCTTCCAGCCAAAGTTGTAGCGAGAGCCAAGGGTCTAATCCAAGCTTCCAAATTGACTCCTTGTTCTATATGGCTACATGCGGAGTGGTCAGATAGCTGTCCTTTTCCCAATACCTCAGCTACTTCAACTTTACGCCTCACGGACCCTCCTGAGGATGTAGCTAATGCCTGTTGTTTTGTTCCTCCTCCGCATCCGCTGCCACCATCTTCAATATCTTTAACGTCACCCTTCGCGTTGTGTTCATTTTGCGATTGCTTGTTTTCGCGGAGCGTGATAAGCTGTCCACAAGCGCTGTCGATATCGGCTCCCATAGTCTTGCGAATAGTGCAGAAAGACCCGTACGATACCACAATTTCCCGGAATTCTTCCATGTGTTCGCGGCTTGGGCAGCGCAATACGTCCCGTACATTGGTCTGATTGTAGGGAATGAGATTGACGACCAAATGACGATTCTCGCACAGCTTCCCCAACTGATGGGCACATTCCAATGTCGAGGTGGGACCTTCCAACATGACGTATTCAATCATGGCTCTCCGTCGCGTACTTTCCTTAATTCGTTCGGCTGCAGTATAGTGACGGGATGAGCCGCTCGTTCCATTGCCACGGTTTGTCCTCTTTTGGAGATATGCCATCATATGTTGATCTAATGCGTCAATCAAATCTTCTAACGGATAGTGCTTGGCCGTGGGGACAATAGCCTGGCGATCTTGCTGGTTCGGAGCATGCAAGGACAAGGCTAGACTTACTTCGGGCAGTTCCGCCGTGAGTTTCCGAATCTGTGACACCAATCCGACCGTACTGACCGTAACCCTGCCGTGCGCCAGATTCCAACGCTGGCGATCAATCAGGGCTCGACAGGCTTCTACTACATTGCTGTAGTTGTCCAGTGGTTCTCCCATGCCCATGAAAACCTAAAGTAATGAAATTCAAATACATGCTGATTAGGACCCAATACAGACAATCCACAAGTATCAAATTCTCGCAGCCACGAATGGCCAACACGTACCACATTTCGCACAAGATCTAGCTTAGGCAAAGGCTGTTGGGAAATTTGAGAAATGTCCGTCCCGTCGTCACTATTTTCTTTGTTTTCCAACCCGTCCTTCTGTTGCATTTGTTGCCATTCGTCGGCGAGCAGCGCGTCGGCATGCACGATTTGTTCCAAAATCTCGCCCGCCGTCAAATTTCCCGACAGTCCCATGGTACCGGTGGCACAAAAGGTGCAACCCATGGCACAGCCGCACTGACTACTCACGCAGAGCGAGGCCCGGGAGTTGTTGCTTGTAGCCGTCGAAACGTAACGCATCAAGACCGATTCGACCAACTGTCCGTCGTGCAGTTGTACAGCCAGCTTCGTGGTGGACCGATCGGCGGAGGTTTGGGCAAACTCAATGCGGGAAGTCACCGTAACAAATCCACTGCTTTGGGCGTCTTCTTGCAGAAAGTCCAGGAATTTGCGGGGCAGCTGCGACTTGTTCCGATTCTTTTTAGTGGAGACGCGATTCTTCAACGGCCGCACCACAGTCGGGCCCGAGGAGGTCTCCCCATTTTCAAATTTGTAGTAGTTCGCTACAAAGGTAGGAAGATCGGGATAGTGCTGGCGATGGAGTGCCGCGTAAAAGGCTGTGATGTGGAAAGGAGAAATCATCAGATTCCGGTCTTCCAAGGTTTGCACCAGGGCACGCCGATCGAGAATCGAGTTGGGAAAGGGCGCTTTCCGGCGACGCCGTACGCTACCGGAACCAGTTTTGCTGTCGTATGGAGAAGGGAGAGGGGCTACCATTGTGTCTGGAATGTTTGAAAGAAGAAAGTGATACGAGGAGATGGCGAAAATTGAAAATTTTACCGACACAGTACTCGCTAACAGTCAGTCGTCTTCATGGCCACATTTCAGGGTCAACATATTCCATCCCGACGAACACCGGTAGGTCTCGAAACCCTGACAATCTTGCGTGGCGAGAAATCGGGTTATGAGCGAAATGAAGTGAAGTACCGGCCGACGCCAGTCCGTCGCTCCACTCCAATTTGTGGGACTAGGCGCAAAATGGTAGAAAAGACAACTATTTCCAATGTACCATACATTTATACTAGTTTGGTTACGTTATAATTTTTAGCTACCTATTGGCAGGTACACAGTTTGCGGTCCCTTCTTTAAATTCTTGATCACGATTTGGTCTGCAGACGTAAAAGCATCTCAAACCACTGTCGCAAGGCGTCACCCAAAACTTCCGGCAAAGTCTGCATATCCTTCAAGACAATATAGTATGGAAAAGGATAATCTTCGATGAAAGACTTGACTTTGGGTTTGCCGTTTTCGAAGGAGACTTCCTTCATATTCACAATGCTACTACTCCGAGCGTTTGCGCTGCTCTCCACAATAACCATGGCCAACAAGATATTGCGTTCCATCATTTCACGAATCAACCGTCGCAACGTTTCCCTACTATCCCGTTCAATCCGACCATCACTGATCAGAAAGACCAGTTGCATCGATGAGTTGCCCCCCGCGGCATCAAGCGCTTGTAGCGCACTTTCTACGCACAGTGCTGTCCGAGTTCGCGGTTGAGCAAACGTAAAGTTCCGAACCACATTGGCCCCACTTTCCGCAGTAAAGGGTTGGTGGAAGTCGTGAAGTAGTCGCATTTCATTGCCAAAACTCGCCACGCCCAATTCACCGACATCCAACTGCCCCATTCCGTTGGCCAAGGTAGCCAAGGCGTGTAAGGCTATATCACCAGCGCCAGCTTTCATACTTTCCGAGTCGTCCACAGCCAGCAGAATCCGGTAATCTCGTTTTGCCGGTTTCGTCCGACGCAACCAGATTTTATCCTTACGGTAACCGCTCGCCACATAGCCAATCACACGTTTCATGTTAATGCGTTTGCCTGTCCGATAATCTCCACGAAGTTTGGAGGCCACAAGGGGTTCCAACACTAGACGGAGCTTTTCGCACAAGCGGCGTGACAAACTATGCGTATTCCCCACAATCATGCTCCATTGCGCCCGGGCCGCGTCCTGGTCAGCCAGTGAGGCACCCGTCAAGACGCTTTCTTCAACAATTGTATCACGATAAATTTCTAGAGCGACCGAGTCATCCTGTACTTGGAGCTGGGACAAGTCCGCCATAACCTGATTGCCAGTCGCATGTTGCTCGCTATCGTTCTCGTTGACATATTCGCCGCTTGCTTCGTCTCGGTCGACGAAGTCATTTCCGTCTTCGTCCATGGTATCCTCATTGTCATTTGGGGCGTTCTCGTCCTTTGTTGCAGTTGGACCACGATCTTTGTTCGTTTGAGACCTGCGCTTTTCCTGTGATTTCTCGTCGGTGACGGTCCTTTGGGGTTCCTTTTCGAGGACGCTTTCGCCTTGCACCTCCGCTTCAATTTCGTCTAAATCCATAGCTTCCGTGTCTTCTACTTCCCCTAAGGCTTGTGTGGTGCCCTGCTGGTTCTCGCCGACGTATTCAAAGTCCCCTTGAGCGTTTTCGTTCGTCTTCTGCTGTTCAAGTTGGTCACTTATTTCAAGCAATTCATCATTGCTGCCTTCCGGTTGGACAATGTTCAGTCTTCGGTGCCAGTATTTTGTGGCATCTCCTGGGTTCTTGAGTGGATTGGGAATCTCGTCGAAAGGCTGACTCGTGTCCCAATTTTGTCCCTCATTTGTCAAACCTTGGCCTTGGTTGGCCCCAGAGCTGCTACCACCCGCACCAGACGGCTCCATCTCGGAAGCCTGGGTATCTTGACCGTTTACCTCTTCCTCTTCGCCTTTGCCATCACCACCAGCGTCATCGTCCTCCCTAGTGTCGTCTTGGACTGCGTCCGTGCCATCTTGTGCGCGCACGCCTAGACCTTCATTCGAGTCCGTAGGCTCCCGGGCCATCTGGCTGGGGGGCTGCATATCAGGATTCGAATCGTCTTCTGGCTCTTCATCGTTTACTTCATCAGGAATGGCATTTTCTGCCCTAATTGCATTGGTATCGAGGTCTTCTGCTTCAACATTTTCTTCACTTAATTGTTCGTCAGCGGCAACGTCATTGCCCGGATTGTCGTTTTCTTTGTTAAGTGCGTCGTCGTTTTCAACGTCTTCGATAGTCTCTTCAGAACTTTGATCGCCTTCGTTCCCCTCGGGTGATCCGTCATTCAGCTCTAGATTGTCATCCAGTTCCATTTGCTGCTCGTCTGGCTTTTCATCCGAAAGTTTTTCATCCCTGACATTCACGCCATGGTTGTCTTCGTACCGGTCATCTGAATCCTCGTTCACCATTTCCGCTGTCGTCTCGTCTTCTTGTGGATCGTCGTTTGCTTGATCCTTATGTGAATCACCCGACTGTGGAGCTTCCTTCTCTTCCTTCCCTTTAGTATCGTCTTTCGTGGTCAATTCATCTCCCGCGGCCCCGCCTTCCACACCACTATCCTTTTCCAACTTCTCATCCTGAGCATCTCCTTGATCCTCGTCATTGTCACTATCATTCCACATCTTTTCATCGATGACTTCTTCGTTTGCACCACCTTCCTCTCCCATCTCGCGATCGAGCTCCTCTTTAGTGTCCTCTTCATCATTGTCGCGGACATCAGGAGTCGGGTCAGGCATGTCATACATTTCCCCATTGAAGTCTGCCTCCATTTCCATTCCTTTCTCGGCCTCCTCTTCGTCCAATTGCTTAGAGCCCTTTTCCTCCGAATTCTTTTCCTCGTTTTGCGCCTCGTTCTTTAATCCCAGCAACTGCTCTTCGTTTTCGATTTCATCTGTTACATCGCGTTTCCCTTCGCCTTCGCCCATGCCTGTTCCATCCTTGTCGTCTTCAAAGGTCATTCCAGATGCTTCGCCTTCGCCTTCTTCCTCACCATCCTTTGTCTTGTCGGAACAATAGCCTTTGGCGCAAAGGGTACGGAAGATTCGCAAAAGAACATAGTGGAGCTTTGCAGCCTCTCGATGGAACCGAAGAAACTGGACAAGCCGGTCGTCTAATATGCGCATGGCCTCCGCAAAAAGAAAGCTTAGATCTGTTGCTAGTCCGACACAAATCTGTTGCTGCTCATGATCAAGTCCGTTTATATCATGAACTAATCGTAGTTGATTCAACACTTCAAAAAGTCTGTCACTTAGCCTGTTCGTGTTCACAGAGGACCATTCAGCAATGGCAGACCTGTGACAGTCCCAAATAGAAGGGGAGACGTCTTGCCCGTCGATGTTGCCTACAACAGCTTGGACGGCGAAAAGAGCAGCCTCGACTGCTTGAGAATGAGCCTCCACGAACCGGGGCAAGAAAGACAAAGGATTTTCCACATCCCTTAGTGTCACTTGTTCGTGGCAGCGAGCGGCCTGTTCCACAGCCAAATCAAGAGCCTTCTTGCACGTGTCAAGACTGTCCACCGGCAGAAAACCATGACGCATACAATCGTATCTGCAGTCCTCCAAAAGTGTTAACGCAGAGCGGAGCTCTGTTT
>NW_002238013.1:0-33557 GCF_000150955.2 Phaeodactylum tricornutum CCAP 1055/1
TTGATCCATCAAAAGCAAGGGAGAAAGCCCATACTTGCGATATAACGTCTGAGAGTATTTGCAGCAAAGCTGCACATACAATACAAGTGTAATTTCAAGCCATGACGTCATTGCAGCCACCAAATACAGACATGCCAGACTTATCTCTGGTGCAAGCCATGAGACGGGATGCCATTCGGAAGGATGCACCGCAAGCCACAAACGGGATGAGAAGCTGGAACCTCTTCCTACTTGACCACAACTTCGTAGAGATCTTGACCGGCAATGTCACCATTTGATGGGTCGACTTCCTCAAGCTTTTTGAAAAGATGCAGAGCCCTGTCAACACCTTCAACATTGTCCGGGTGAAAGAGGAGATCACCCACAATGACCTCGACAATAGATGAATTTAGTTGAAAAAAGAGTGGATGTTCGACTTCCAGGTGGGCATCCAAAGTGTTGACAAAGGGAGCTCGAATTTTGGAAAAGAAATCTTCTTTTGCATTTGCATCAAGAATACCTTGAGATTATTTCCAAACTTCTGCATCAGACCCAGTGTTCTAAGCTGAGGTAGCGGGATCAAAGGTAGGGTGATTCGTTGTGAGTTGAGTGTTTGAAGTGATCACCAAGTCCAATAGCGCCTGGGGAGGAAAAGCTAAAATACCTGGCTCTTCATGTTGTTGTTGAGTCGCCGAAGCCTGCAGAGGCCTGGAATATACTGTCAGTTTCTCGTAATGGTCCATGTGGTAGACATTTTGATTGGTAACTGGGTTTCGTATCCGTCTAACGGTCTGAAACAAGGCAAAATCTCCATGGTGGGACGCTTCCATGGATCTCTTCATCTACCAAAGGAGGTGCATTGCACAAGAATTTATTGTTTGCTAAAAGCTCGGATCCAAGCTTTATCCATGTGTGGATGATAAGTAGTTTGTTGGCATGGAACATTTACTTATACAGCAACAATTATTGGACTTGTACCAAACGGTAATCGTGGATCCTCCACTCTGATAGATATCAGCCAAATATCTTGTATTATGGGTTGCAACATGAAAATAGTGTTTGTCGCATTTTATTGAAATGGTTCTCAAACGGTATTCAGTATCAATATCACTTATATGGTATTTATGTGGTGTTCACATGTGATGTTATCAGAGATCAATAATTCTCGTGTTCACGTGGTGCAGAAAGAACACTGAATGTTGTCAAACCAGCCTACAAAGTTTTATGAAATTTAAGACAGGTGAAGGAGACAAAAGTTGACCATGGCAGCTGCTTTCGCTCAAGTTTGAAATGCTTTACAAGCAATTGGCATTGTTGATGTCAAACAACGCGATGCTATCACGGATTCAATTACGTCTATGGATGTTTTCGAGATCGCAACGGATGATTTCATCAAGGACATGTGTAAGAACATCCGTCGTCCTGGGAGTACGCTTCCGAATCCTAACGCAGAACAACCTGGAGCCCCGGCTATGATTCCTCGCAATGGTGTAGCAATTTCACCCACTGCGGAGGAGCGCCTTGTGTTGTTGGCATACTATGTTTGTCATCTCAAGCACACTTCTTGGCCTTATCCGGCTCAGTTCAATGCGGCGCGTATTTTCTTGATGATCAAGATCAAGAAGCGTGAGAAGGAAGACAAAGAGTTAGCAAAAGACCTTGTTGCTCCTGGACAAATTGAAGACCTGAAGAAAATCCGTGATGCCTTTGAAAATATTGCGGAATATTTGCTCCAAATTCGAGGAACAACGGGAGTTCCATTGGCTTATGTCATTCGTGAAGACGAAGAAGTTCCTGAAGGTCCGGATAATGACTATCAAGATGCGTTTGAAGAAATGATAGCGCACTGTCCTCATGAAGAAGAGTCCTATGCAGCAGATAATGCTCAAGTATGGTCTATTATTCGCGTTTGTGCTCATGGTGGTCCTACTTGGAGTTGGGCGTCGGCTTATGCTCGAGCTCGTAATGGTCGTGCGGCTTGGTTTGCACTTCGCTCGCATTATTTGGGACCAACTAATCAGTTGAAGATTATGACGCGTGCTGAAGGTGATCTTGAGTCAAAGTTTTACAATGGAGAGCATCATAACTTTACCTTTGAACGTTTTGCTGAGATTCATCAGCGGGCTCATACAGATCTGGAAGAGTTTGGAGAGCCATTGACAGAGGCTGCAAAAGTTCGGAAATTTTTGAAACGGACTCAGGCGTCATTTCTCAATTCTGCAATTGCCACTGTTCATGCTAACCCATCCTTGAAAAATGATTTTGAAGCCACAGTGAATTTCCTCAGTGAGTCTATTGAAGAACAGAATCAAGCTCAGCTTCGGAGTATTTTGTCAGGTTGATCTGGTCACGGTCAAGGACAAGGTAGAGGATCAGGTCATGGTAATAAAGGTCGCGGTGGACGCGGTGATAAAGGTGTCTTCAACAAAGGTTCTACCAAAGGCATGGTGGATAAGTATTATACCTTTGATGAATACAAGAGTATGAATGCTGAACAGAAGCGTCACATACATACATTACGTCAAGAAGCTGGTGGTAAACGCAATGCTTCTACTGTTGATTCTCAAGAAAAGGAGGATGACAAGAAATCAAAGACGAGTTGTGATGATACAAGCTCGCTTACTTCGAAGTTGTCGGCAGGTCGAAATATGTCACACAGAAGTTCGAATATGTCAGTGGTATCAACACGTTCTATCTCTATACAGTCACTCGAGAGTGCATTTACATCACACACAGAGTTAGATTCTCATGCGGATACTTGTTGCATTGGAAAGAACGCTTATATATTTTACGAAACCTCTCGAACGGTTGATGTTTCTGCATTTTTATCTACATTGGGACAAGCCCGGTCTATACCAATTGTCTCTGCTGCTCTTGCATATGATCATCCTTACACATATGAGACTTTTATTTTAATTGTTCATCAGGCCTTGCACTTTCCTACCATGGAACATAATTTGTTAAATCCAAATCAGCTCTGGTTAAACAATGTGCAGGTCCATGATTGTCCAAGATTTTTAATTGAAAACCCCACAAATTTGTCACATTCCATTACAAATTGTGTTCATTTGTCACGACCGCATACCTGCTACCTTGACTGTCAGTTCTCACGCACAGAGCCATCCAAAGCAAACATGCACAATCGCCTATAATGGTACTTCTGTGTGTAAAGGAAGCAGCAACGACGACGATGTCAATCGGCAAGCAACCAATGCGGGAATGACTGTCTCTTCTGCTTTGTCGGATTCCACCTGTGGCAAGTACTTGGCACCCTCCACCATTCCTGGTGCAGGCGTGGGGATATTTACGGCGGTGGAGAAGCAAATTGGGGATACGGTAGGACGTGGAGATATTTGCATTCCCGTCATTGATATGTACTGGCAAGCCGACGGCATCATGCAACCCTTTTCGGACTATTTCTGGTCCGGAGACACCATGGGCATGTCACACAAAACCGACTCCTACAACATTAAAGCACTTTATCCGGGGTTGGACTGTGCCATGAACTGCCATCTTGTACTCCTTAATGTGGAGAAAGCCGACTCCGTCTAGACGCTACACAGATTCCGCGATCCTGGAACCGGCACCTTTTCTCCATACCACATCGGAACCACATACATGTCCCAACACATTCCAGGGGGAGGAAAATTGTTCAAGTTCTTGGGGATCATTGGTTCCAAACAAGACCTTGTGTTGGTGGCCTGCTTGTACTGTCGGAGAATTACGAAACAGCGGAAGACATCTCTTGCAATGGTCGGATTTGAGGTTCCCCAAGGTTAAGACTACAACCTTTTTGTGATACTTGTACCACTGTACAATATGTACAATCAGACCGTTTATACTGTTAATGTATATTATTGGAAAATCCACTATTTGGGATGAGCAGGGATGAAATTTACACTCTTTGGGGAAACTTGAACTGGTTCTACCATTAATACATCAAACCAGTCTTGTAGTTGGCGCAGTAAAATGTAAGCAAAAAAGCGTTTGTGGACGAAGATGGGCATTTCATGGAGGCAACTATAACTTTGAAATGTGATATCAAACAGTATCTGTGAATAATCTCAATTAAAATATTTGCCAGGGAAGTCTTCTCCGCAAGAATAAAATACTTTAACCCAATTCATTTTTCACAAATAACGAAATTTTGAGCCAAGTCGGATATGGCAAATAGCATTACCTCAGGGAATGACAGGAGAAGACGTAGCCATTGCAACAGGAGAGGAAGTGGCCATAACAACGGGAGAAGGAGTGGCCATTGCAACAGGAGAAGATGTGGCCATTGCGACAGGAGAAGAAGTGGCCATTGCAACAGGAGAAGACGTGGCCATTGCGACAGGAGAAGAAGTGGCCATTACCACAGGAGAAGAAGTGGCCATTGCGACAGGAGAAGAAGTGGCCATCGCAACAGGAGAAGAAGTGGCCATCGAAACAGGAGAAGACGTGGCCATTGGATCGTAACAAAAGTCCGCACGACTGGCCACATCCTCACCTCCGTTGCAACCAGGTACAGCCTCACCTCCATCTCTCATGAAGCACTTTAAACTTCCTTCGCAGTCGCTGTCCTTGTCACAGTCACCCTGGCAGACCTTCAAGGGAAAAGCAGACAATGGTGTACCATTGTCTCCCACAACTACCACATCGGGTCCCACAGCAGAGGGCATTGCAATAGGAGAAGAAGTGGGCATCGGATCATAGCAAAAGTCCGCACGACTGGCCACATCCTCACCTCCACTGCAACCGGGTACGGCCTCACCTCCATTTCTCATGAAGCACTTTAAACTTCCTTCGCAGTCGCTGTCCTTGTCACAGTCACCTTGGCAGATCTTCAAGGGAAAAGCAGATGATGGTGTTCCATTGTCTCCCACAACTACCAATGCAGGTAACTTTAGTCGACGCAAATGAACCCGAAGCTGCTCCGTCGTGGAATCAGTCCCTTGGCGAGTCACATCATCACCCTGATGTGCTACCGAGTAAGGGGCAGAAGCGATGGTAAAGGCTAGAGAAAGGAGCTTGATCTTCATTTTTCAAACGTTTTCTTAAATGGAGATACACCCTCACTGTCACTAGAAATTGTGAGCTTATCCCTGAGATTGCGGAGGTATGTTTGAGTTTTCTCTGTACTGTTACCTTTCCTATAGTTGAACCGTACGTTCCTGGTACATAGTCCCGTAGAATAGTATTTCACAGACTCCGGGCAACTTTCGCTGTCGGCGATACGATTGATGCTCCGCGAAAACAAGAAGCAGTTGGATGACTGTAAGCAAAGTTCTGAAGAACGATTTACTGTCCGTTCTACTTTATACAAAGTGTATGAAGCCAGCTACACAAAAGCGAAAAACATTTTTTTTAAAATTACACTAGTGTATTTCTTACCTGATTAACACATTTACGTTGAGTCTATGTACTTATCTATTTTTTCCTTCTTTTACTTGTAAATGGTTCTCAAATAACAATATCAGCACATCGAATCAAAGAGCATTTATCACATGGCTACTGGGAACCTGGCCTCTTATCCCCTGGCTGTGCTAAGGATAGAGACTAGGCCAACCAATACACTCAGTTCTGCCTCCGATTGTCACGGAGCACTACCAAAGCGCACCGTGGGACAAATTGCTCTGGAAAACGGAGTCTGGAAAGACTCTAGTGGGCTTTATTGCAAACGAACTGCAATACACCTTACAGTAAGCAAATTTAGGGAGTGCAAAACTCTACGTGTTAGCGACGCTCCCCTCGTGGTGGACATTGGGTACAAGGACCTATTCGACAAAGGCGGTACGGATCAAAGATGTTACAAAACAAAGATAGAAGATTAAATAATATAAAATAGCACTTCTTGCCAGATCGTGTCCATATTTGATTGCAGAACCGGCAACTAGACCGCTTCTAAACCTGAATTTTCCTTTGTCACAGTCCATATACTGCAATTTCCGTTTTTGCATACTGATTGCGGAACCATAAGTATCTTTTGTAACACACATGATACGAAAAATAGATCGTGTCAATTTACATCCGTTTGCCTTGTGTTTCCATCCAAATGACTCTGTTTGTTGAAGCCAGCTGAATCTCTTTTGTCGAATATGAAGTCTTTGTACCGGAACAGAGCCTTAAAGTACGTAGGAAGTTGTGGACATCTGTAGCCATGCCTCTTCTGAATATGCCAAAATTTGACAGAAGAGGAAATTTGCTATTCGGGCCTCGTCCAGGCCGCAGTTCCGAATTTTCGGCCAAATCTGAGATTTTCGAATATAAGTCGCTTTAACTGTAAAAACCCTGCGACAATCATATGGGGGTTCAATATCTCTAACAGTAAATTGTGTGGCATGTTTATAAGTTTTGTTTTACGTCTTTTTATCGTATCTACAATCCTTTGGTCCCACAGACACGTTTTAGCCTGTTATTGTTGGAGTTTCCTAAAAGTAGCAAAACCAATCAAGTGTATTCCATTATATTTGTCTATAGTCATGTCCAGGCATCCTTAAATGCGGTATTACCGCAAACAACCGCAAAAAGCTTATTTGCGGTGGATTTCACACCATGATTGCGGCTATTTCCGGTATTCCTTACTATACTTAACAGCTTCTTATCATATCTATATTTGACAATATATAATATTTAAATGAAAGCATTCTTCGCTTTGTTTGGATAGTTTTATCTTAGTTTTCATGTAGATTATTCCACAATGAGAGTGGAGAGGGTCTTTGGTCATTTTCACTGTATTGTTTACAATGCAAGATGCCTTCCAGGGAAAAGTCAGTGAGATCTTGTTGGCTGGGATAGTTCTCCTAGTTGATAGGAGAGAAATTCAATTGGTGCAGTATTGGAAAATGCAGATGCCAACCCACCACAGAATTTCTGCACAAGTGGGAAATGTCCATGTGTTACTGCCCAACTCTCCAAGAAGCCTCTCTTCTCCATATTGGAATGCAGTAAAGCTTGTTGGAATAAAGGCTCTTCTCAATAGGCCCGAAGAAATGAGCAGAACTTTGGCTGATCAACTTCTTCATCTGAAAATTAAAACTGCAGTCGCATCCAATGCATGTGAATAGACTTCACAAAATCTCTCATGTCAGTTACAGCAAGCTCATATGGAAGCACAGGTGATAGCTCCGCATCCGGTGCCTCATTTCCACTACAAACAATTACAAGGTTTGCAATGCTTTTGGCAGCAGCGAAGAGCTTTCCAATACTAGCCAACAACCAAGAAAACTTGCCTGTATCCAACTCCAATTCTTGAAGTGTCTCAATTACCCACATTCCAAGACCATCCAATCCTTGATGGACTTGCTTGTGAGGAATTACAAAGCTCCCAACTGTCTCTGCTGGCTCTGTTGCAGTTATTGCATCAATCTGGTCTTGCTTGAGAGGACCAGCCATCCCAGCCTTTGACAATAGGTGCCCACTAGACAATTGAGTGCAGCTTGTTGCTACAATGCTAATGTTTTCGCAACCTGGAGGGCAACAAATACAGCTTTGGCCTCTTTTGCAAAAGCATCCACTGCATATAGAAAAATGCTTCATGACTTTGATGGGCTGCGTTCTTCTTGTTCAAGTACATTAGAAGCCAATATCTTTTGGTACAAAGCCAGGTTGTTGTGCATCCCATTGATAACCAGCGGTATCTGCAACTTTTGGGCGCGTAGAGCGTATTTCTCTAATAAGATTCTGCTGATGGCGGAGGTGACCAATCAATGTGGTCAATCCAAGTAGAACTCATTTTCTAGGGCAGGCTTATAAATTTCTTGCATTGCCAATCTAATTGGCGCAATCTGCACCAGATTCTGATGATTTCAGACAAGCACACCTGCTTTATGTGGCTCATTAAGCCTTGAACTCTGCTGGTCATGTTTTTTGCCCCGTTGGTAGACACACTGATACAAGTGTGCTTTTTTAATGGTTCACTAAGATAGCATCAAGAAACTTTATCAACACTCACAATTAGTTTTCACCAGTGTGCCTATCAAACAAAGGGATTGCAATCATGTGAACGTTGCAGAGAACATCCAACCAAACAAAGCGCACCTGCACATCAAGTTATGACATGCCCTGATGCGTTGATCCATCAAGAGCAATGGAGAAAGCCCACTAGAGAATGTTGGACAGATTTTGTAGCGAAGCTACACAAATGATGCGTGTATGGGTCAAAGCCAATACATTGCTGAATCTGCCAAATACAGACATTCCGGATTCATCCTGAGTTCAATCAATCTTACATAATACAACCAATGTACGTACATAGGACAGTAACGCTGTTTGACAGTGCGTGGTAAACACTGGTTGGGCGTTATGACAAACAACCTGCAATACACGTAAGCGAACCTAGGCACTAATAAACTCACTTGCTGACGACGCTCACCACGGGTTAGACAGCAGATACAAGGATCTATGCTATTACGCAATCTTTGGATCATAGCATTTCTAAAACAATGAGAAGAAGATTACATTTTATTAACTAGTTGATCTCGCGAAGTCTGTTCAATCCAGTGAACAGTCGTACAAAAAAACATAGCCAATCTTGAATCTTCCCACATGTGCATAAAACCTGTAAATATAAATTCCATACAGAATACCATGGTGAGTAATGAATCTTGCTCCTTACTTGTCATGTGATTTGTGAGACTGGTTTTGTATCTTTTCCTAACTGCCATTTGTATGTATCCTGTATTCATGACTTTAGGATACAAATGATTCCGTATGTAATGCAAATACGGTGAATTTGAGCAATAAGGCCGACACAAACTCCACACGTGTCAACTGGAATGACAGTTTTGAGTACCGGTTAGCGCAATGGCGCGCACTACTTGGGTTGTGGCACCCAAGGCAAGCCTGTCGAAACTAATCTTGTGTGTTTGGCCACAAATCCCAACACGGATGGTTTTGGACAGGTGCAATCCCAGCTGAGTATTCAGAAACATGATGTGACTGTTTCGAGACTCGATCGTTGCCATGCTAAGGAGCATTATAACTATGATGAATGTGCCCACGGTGCCGTGTATAACACCGTGGAGAATAGTGAAACGGACCACAATGGCGCTTGGCAGATTGTGGGGCCAAATGGAAAGTGAACAGATTAGCTCTTTAATTTAGAGTTTATAAATCTTAACAACACTTGTGTGAAAACCATTTTCGTTAGTTTGTATCTCTTTGTTAGAAGCCAGACAAGTCTTGATCACCTTGTGCTGTCTTCAGAAGGCAGGAGATACTTGACATTGACAACACATAGCATGTAAACGCTGCACCCATCGGATTGGCTCACACTTCCGTTTTCCATACTAAGTTGCATATATCCAAGGGACACGTCGCAAGGTGGTGTGCCGTGACAATCATGAGAGACGATGCCATTCAAAATGATGTTCCATAAGCGCGACAAACCTAACAAGAAGCTGAAACCGCTTTCTTGTCTTCACCACAACCTTGTTAATATCTTGGCCAGCAATTGTTCCATTTGCCGGTTCAGCTTCCTCCAGTTTTTGAAAATCTGTATTTCTCAGTCATGTGTTACAACTTCAATATCATCAGGATGAAAGTGCTACAGTACACTACCTTGCGGCATGTCCCTTGGATAGCTTCCACTTTGTAAGGAAAATGTAAGTGTGAGCCAATCCGATGGACGCAATGTTTACGTGTCATGTATGGAGTTTGTGTTGGCCTTATTGTGCACATCCCACATATTTGGGTTACCCTGTTATAGTGTACCTCCTTGCAACATGAGCTGTGAACATAAATCACTAAGCATGGATGGTGCAAGTGTGAATCAAAAGTATACAGATGGAGCAAAGGAGGCCTGCACAGAAATGATACCACAGCCTTGTTCTGTGGCCATGTGGACTCACAATAATCAAAGCATTTGAACAATTGATATGTTTTCAGAACCGCAGGTGCTTAGTCTCCACTTGTTGGTTTACACAATTAAAGTAATCTGGGATACAGTTGGAATATAGGAGATACAACTGGGACATAGAAAATACAATTGAGGCAACATAGGGGGGCATCACAAGACACATGGTGGGCCTGAAGAAGAACCTCTATTCACCACAGGTGTTTTGCATGGGACTCATAGCTCTGAAGGTATATATATACATGTGTGAGAAAGGCTGCCTATGCCTATTGAGATTGTGGAAGTTGTGGAAGATTGAAGATGAGGTGGCACTTTGTGGGGTTGTTCACTGGACTGTACAACAGATTGACTAGTATGTAGAATGTAATCTTCCTCTCAGTGTTATAGAAATTCTTTGA
Organism: Phaeodactylum tricornutum CCAP 1055/1; assembly: GCF_000150955.2. NCBI lineage: Eukaryota > Bacillariophyta > Bacillariophyceae > Surirellales > Neidiaceae > Phaeodactylum > Phaeodactylum tricornutum. The sequence continues at coordinate 10,216 of NW_002238013.1, forward strand.
TCCAAATTGCATTCTACGCATAGGTCCTTGTATCTGCTGTCTGACCCGTGGGGAATGTCAACAACAAGTTGAGTTTTATAATCCTTAAGTCTCTTAGGTGTATCACAGGTCATTGCTCTACTTGACTCGCTAGAGATACTAATAGAAGTATGCTTTACCTAGAACAATTGTTGGCCTGTTAGTGCCGTACAAGATGCTCTTTTTTCCGATTGGTGATTACCAACCAGAAGTGGGAAAAGAGCTCTCGCAGTATTTCTTAGAGTAGTTATCCTTTACATGTTACTAGAACCAACAAATGGCTTCCATAGTTGCACAGACAAAGGAAAGTAGCGACGGATGACACACGCACCGTCTGCGTCATCTGGCGACATTCCAAAGTGTCTCGTGTGCTACATACAGAATTCTAACAATGATGCTAACTGGAACCCGGAATTGGTTACGAGAAGTAGACGCCGCCTACCCCGTTCTTCGATCGCTTTCACCGTGTGTATTCTGCAATATTCGCAACGTAACACACAAAAGATGATGCGAAGTATAGAGCGACGACAATGTCTATTCCACCGGACGGCGGGCTTGGACACGAAGACCTTGTGTTCATTTGTCACGACCGCATACTTGCTACTGACAGTGACCGTCGGTTCTCACGCACAGAGCCATCCGAAGCAAACGTGCACAATTGCCTATGATGGTACTTCCGCGTGTAAAGAAAGCAGCAACGACGACGATGTCAATCGGCAAGCAATTAATGCGGGAATGACTGTCTCTTCTGCTTTGTCGGATTCCACCTGTGGCTTGTATTTGGCACCCTCCACCATTCCTGGTGCAGGCGTGGGGATATTTACGGCGGTGGAGAAGCAAATTGGGGATACGGTAGGACGTGGAGATATTTGCATTCCCGTCATTGATATGTACTGGCACGCCGACGGCATCACGCAACCCTTTTCGGACTATTTCTGGTCCGGAGACACCATGGGCATGTCGCACGAAACCGACTCGGACGACGTTGAAGCACTCTGTCCGGGGTTGGACTGTGCCATCAACTGTCATCTTGCACTCGTTAACGTGGAGAAAGCCGTCCCCGTCTACGACGACTTTGGAGCGCTACACCGATCCCGCGATCCTGGAACCGGCGCCTTTTCCCCGTACCACAACGGAACCACCTACGTGTCCCGACACATTCCAGCGGGAGGAGAATTGTTCAAGTTCTATGGGGATCACTGGTTCCAAACAAGACCTCATGTTTTTGGCCTGATCCCACTTTCGGAGGATTACGAAACGGCGGAAGACATGAATGAAAAAATGGTGCTGCTACTGCAACGAGCTTTGGGTACCCGCGATGGCGTCAACGTCAGCAGTGGCAACAATCTGTTGGAGGACTGGTTTGGTTTGCTACAGAAAATTAATGCCGGTGCCTTTGAATCGCGCACCCTCAATGCCTTGCCCCAGTCTTGGGCCGACGCCACGTTGGCCGCCAAAGACACAATATCCGCCCTACACCAACCATCCGCGACGCGGGATGTGGCCTGGCTGGAAAAACACGGACGATGCATAGATCATGTAGAACCGCGAACGAGTACCATCGTACCGCAAGCCGGGCGTGGAGCGTTTGCCGTGCGAAGCTTGCTGCGTGACCAAGTCATCACCACCACGCCTCTGCTGCACGTGGCGGATGCTGATTTCTTCAATCTGTACAATGTCACCTCGATGTTTGACGAAAACGACAATGAACACTATCAGAAACATGTTGACACTGTGGTGGGATCCCAGATCCTTTTGAACTATTGCTTTGGACACGAAGAGACGACCGTTATATTGTGTCCTTACGGATCCGGTATCAACTACATTAATCACGACGCAACACTCGCCAATGTAAAAATCAGATGGGCGGTCGATTTTGACGTCGTTCACGACGATGAAGTTGTACAATCATGGACGGTGGAAGATTTGGAAAACGATACTAAGCCACGTCTTGCCTTGGATTACTTCGCAACGAGGGACATCGAGCCCGGTGAGGAACTCTTACTTGACTACGGCGCCGTATGGGAAGAAGCGTGGCGGGAACACGTCGACACATGGCAGCCGTACAATGGGGTCGTGGATGCTATAAGCTACGGTAGTGCCACCACAATGAATGAAGTCGCCCGCGAAACCCCACTGCGGACGCAAGACGAACAAAGGTTCGATCCGTATCCAGGCAATTTGCAAATTCGGTGCCATTACGCTCTCAAGAATACCATAAATCGCGAGGAGGCCTACGTTTTCCATTGGCGGGACACTGATTACGGCTACGCATGTCACATTCTTGATCGGTTTATTGAAGACAACAAGGACTGGTACACGGTCGAGCTGGAATTGACGGTCGATCCCGACGCCGAAACCGCTGTAAGAACAGAGCGAACGGATGTACCCCGATCGGCGATGCAATTTTTCCCGGCCCCCGGAACGAGTGATTTACAGTTGCCCAACGCTTTTCGACACTTGATCGGTCTACCGGACGAACTTCTTCCCCCGCAATGGCGCAACTTGTAGCTAGAATAGATTACGTGCGTGTCTCTAAACAAATTGCCCCTCTATACAGGCTCGGTGTGTGTGGCCTGCTATGAGTTGCCGGACGGAATGAACTAATTGGTCGAGTGTAATAGTACGTAAACAGTTCGTAATATTTTGCGGTAGGGGGCTAATGTCGTTACATTAGTACGCATGCAGAAGCATATATAGTAGAATTAGAATGTAGAGCGTCTTTGTACGAGACTTGTTGCGATTCGTTTCCTCAGCAAACGATGGCGTGGCATCGGCAATAGTAGCCATAGTCCTCCTCCTCGTCCTGGCTTTCTGGCTTCTTGTCGTTGACTTTTGGCTGCTCGCCATGATACATTTCGTCGTCACGCAATTCGACAACGTCGTCGACGTCACGCGTATCACAGAACAGCTGGTAGACCCCATGCAGAACCACCAGACTACACAACGCCAAAAGCGATACGAGGAGCACTGTAAATCCCCACAGAGCTTGTCCAAATAAGACGAGACCCAGCACAATGTTGAGCAAGATTTCGGGGACCAACAACAAGACAACGTTGGTAACTCGACATTCCTGCAAGGTCAGACGGTACAACCAGGTTGAAATGGCAAAGAGCGCAATAGTGGCGTTCACGACGGGCCAGTGATCAACCAACGCTACGGTAATCTTGGGCACGCTGGTCGATTCACTGTTAGTGGTGTTGTTGTTGTTCGAAATCGACCAAAAGACGATTCCGAATTGAATGGCAATCAGCGCCGGAAAGATCAGCAACAAGAACGTTGTATCTTGACAAGTCACCACGGAAACATCGCCACTGTTTGTGTGTGACTGCTTGTACCGGTATTTGTGCTGGTGCTGGTGGGGGAGCTTGTCGCGATCTAAACCCATGGAAATGGTACAGGAACACGCTGGATCGTCGGTGTCGTCCTTGTGGTAGGATTCGTTGCTTTCTACAATCGTTGTGTCTGGGTCGCGGTCGTCTTCCCCATTCCTACCGATGACGGCACTTGCGGGCGGCGCCTTTACGCCGGATCCTTGGGGTAGAAGGGGTTCCGTCAGATCGTTCGCGTTGTGGGGTGTTGCGGTACAAATGGAAGTAAAGGTCATTGCGTGCACTCCTTTTACATAAACCGAATGTGAGAATATTTTTGTCTTGGATTGGGGGGAAGGAGGTGAATGGGGATGGTGTCACACTACTACTCGGTCCAGTAGAGTCAATGTGGTGGTGAGCAAATTTCGGACACACAAGATATGATGGATGGAACGAAATTTTAGTAGCAAGGCGGGAGGAATCGACGATAGGATACGGTGTATAGGGTACTAACTACCGTTGCTGGTGATGCCCCCGTAATCCAAACACACGGCAGCTATTCTTGGCTCTTACCAGTTTCCTATCTTTGGTCACGCTTGGCAATCGCGGATGAAACGTATATAGAGAGAAATGGCGGCTTATTATTGTTTCTTATTCCGACGTTAATTGCATTCACTCTTCTGAGGAACATACAAAATAGCCCAGCCCAGCGTCTTGAATCACTAGAGAAGAGCGGCCTCATACGACTACTACGAAAATGGAGGTACTCCATTTTTGTTGGATCAAATATGCCTATCGTGTCCATTCTACTTATCCGTACAAAAATTCTACTATTGTAAGTACTATGTGTGCTATTGGTATTGAATTTTACATAATTGCTGTTCACTTTGGATCTTCAACGAAATACGGATACCGCAAGTCTGTATTTACTTATATAAATAGTACAATCGAACGTGCTGTTTGGCGTACCAGTAGCCGTTGAGAGTGGGAGTGTCTGTTTTGGAACGAGATAACTGTAAAGCAAGTGACCGGGATGGTACCTCTTTGACGGTGCACACACGGACACGGACACGGACAAATCTGCACAGCCTTGCTCACAATGCACTAGTACTAGAGTGTTCCTAACAAACTGTAACGCAATTATTAATACCGGTCGTTCGCAAAACAGTCAGAAATATAAGCATTGTACGGGTTGTGGTACTAACTGTCTTAAAGTTCAAGGAGCTGTAGGGAAATGATTTATTCTATGCAGAAAATCGCTCGGCCAACTTGTGTTTTAACCCTCCAGCGGAACGGGTAACCTCATCGCAGCAGGCCTGACAGAAGCCAGCCGAACCGAGATGGACGAGCCAGAGCAACAGGGTAACGATGAGGTGATGGCTTGCAAAGCAACGCAAGATTCCTAGCACGTCGATTCGAGTGGTCAAATCGAATATTCTACGGCAAATTTCGACTTGCCGAGCGTGAGTTATCGGAGAAGAGCTACTTACAGTCAATTCCTGACGTCCTATGGTCAGTTTGGACAACCCCTACGATCACACACTCCAAGGCGACATCGAATGGTTGCTTCCTAATTTCTAATCAAAAACGTTTTCTCTAATCAAAAGCGATCCCGATCTGGATGAGAGGAGGAGCTGTAGCGTTCTAACTGTAAGTAATTGATCTAAACTTTAGAACCCAACCGCAAAGTGCAGGAACGTGGCACATTCACGAAATTTCGAGCTCTTGTAGTAGCAGCCTACTCGTCGTTCTGAGCGTCGTCGCTATCTTCCTCGGATGGCTTGTACGTTGGCCAATCGGTGTAACCTTTGGCGCCAACGTGTTGCCACCAGTGCTGATAAGCAGCTTCAGGTTCTAGAGGCCAGTCATTGGCGAAACGTTCGACCAGATCGGGATTGCTAATGTACAAACGTCCAAAGCAGGCCAGATCAGCGGCACCCGAGCGAATCATCCCTTCGGCAATTTCTTTCGTAAGTCCAACGTTGCAAATAATGGGACCGTCAAAGACTTTACGGATATCGGCAGCCGTAACTGCCGGACATAATCCATGGTATCCAAAGCCGAGACCATCCATAAGATGCAGGTAGGCCACCTTGAGTTTACTCATTTCGGCCGCCACAAAGGTAAACATCTGGGCGTTGTCCTCACTACCCATGTCTCCAAAGACTCCGTTGGGCGAGATTCGAAAGCCAATCCGATTCGAGGGGTAGGCTCCGCTGTCCACGACACCTTGCACAATTTCCTTCAAAAAGCGAAAGCGGTTTTCCATGCTTCCGCCGTATTGGTCCGCGCGTTTGTTGGTCTTGGACTGCAAGAATTGATCAATCAAATATCCGTTGGCGGAGTGGATCTCGATTCCGTCAAAGCCTGCCTGACAAGCGAGTTTGGCACCGTGTACGTAATCTGCGACCACACTTTGAATCTCGTCCACCGTCAAGGGAACGGGTGTTTCGGGCGGTACATCTTCAAAGGTTGATGTCTTGACCTTGAAAGAGTCGGCCATGGGAATGTCGGACGCCGAAACTACGCGTTGGGATTCGACGTGAAAAGACGAATGGGCTTGTCGACCCATATTCCAAAATTGGACATAAATCTTGGATCCCTTGGCGTGTACTTTATCCACGATCTTTTTCCATGCTTCCATTTGTGCTTCGGTACGAAGCTCTGGACTGTTGAGCCAGCCGTAGCCCTCTTCAGAAACGGCAGTGGCTTCCGTAATGATGAGACCCGCCGACGCACGTTGTTCATAGTAAGTCGCCATGAGGTCGTTCGGTGTCCGGGAGACGGTATCGAGCGGATCTTCGGTAGGTGTGCAGCTATAGAATTGAAATACGAGTACAGTGAGTAATCGTGTTCGACACTGGGCACAAAATAGTTCGTTCTTGCCGCTTACCGAGCGCGGGTCAAAGGGGCCAGAACGACACGGTTCTGTAGCTCCTGTCCACCAACGGTGAACTTGGAAAGTATCTGCAGATTGCTCATGATCTGGACTTTCCGTAGAGTGAATAACGTGTGTGTGCTTTAGGATGGCACACGAGTGCAACGATTATGAGATCGAGGAGATCGATGTTGTAGGAAGCCGCTACGAGGTTTCCCTGGGATCGGCAGGTTCGTGGCCATCGGCATCGGCAGAAAAGGACAAGACATCGTAGCGGGAACCGATGGGAACAAATTCGAAGCTCGTGGAAACTGGGGATTTTCGTTTGTTCGGAGAAATAGTCGTGTCATTAGACGTATACTATGGAGTACATTTAATGTTTTGCGACGAAGCGTCACCCAAAACCAAGTGACGTTCTTAAATCCACTGAGTCAGTTTAGTGTCGTGGACTTGTTGCAGCCGAGACACCTGAAGAATGAACTTCATTTCTTCTTCCTAGATTCCGGATGCCAGTCGTATTTCGGCCCAGACGAGCACAGTCCAGACGATCCAGGTTGACCCCACGTCTGTCTGTCTTTTTGCTCCAGCGGCAGGCACGTTTAGGAGCCTGTCGGGTTTGCCCCACGATGGGAGGTGTCGATACGATCGACCATACTTGGTAACCACTTTCCGAGCAAACACCTATCAGTGCCATTATGACCGAAGAAGAGCAAGAGACTATGAGCGACGTCGAAGAAGAGGCTGACGTCGCTGCCATGTTGGACCTGAGCAAGAAAAAGAAGAAGAAAAAGAAAAAGACGTCGTCCTCCAAATCCAAGACTACCGACGAGGACGACACGAACGCTCCCGACCTTTCGGGACAGCAGCGGCTCTTACAAGAACAAGACGAAGCCCAAGAAATGGAAGATGTTGATGACCGCAAGGCCGAGTACACGTACGAAGAACTCCTGGATCGGGTCGTGGATTTGCTGCAAGCCAACAATCCAGACTTGGTTGAAAAGAAGCGGACCCGCATCAAGCCTCCGCAACTCCAGCTGTTGTCCAGCAAGAAGACTCTCTGGGTTAACTACCAAGAGATCTGCTCTATGATGCAGCGCGATCCTCTGCATGTTTACCAATTCTTCATGGCAGAACTTGGGACCGAAGGTTCCATGGACGGAAATCAGCGTCTCATTATTCGAGGCAAGTACCTCTCCAAGTACATTGAAAGTCTACTGCGGAAATACGTCATCGAATACGTGACGTGCGAAATGTGCCGTTCGCCCAATACTGATCTCGTCAAAAATCAAGCCTCTCGTCTCTACTTTTGTACCTGCCGCGACTGCGGGAGCTCCCGATCCGTAGCCCCCATTCGGTCCGGGTACCACGCCACCTCTCGCGCCGATCGTCGGGCTGCCCGAAACGCCAAGGGTTAACAAATCGAAACGCAACTGTAACCAAGGGCTATTTCAATTCAGTCAAAATGCAGCCAAACTTACTACGTTGCCTACCAGTAATGCTACAGCGTTTAATGTAAAATCGTCTTGTCAGGAATGTTTAGGACTGACGAGGACTTCGGCAAAATATGACACGCAACACATTGATTGCTGGTCGATCCATTAATTGCTGTTTGCGGTCCGTCAGCAGTAAACTTTCATCCGTTAGCAACGATCGAAGATCGTCATCCTCGTTTGTCTTGCCTTCTTCCGCAAAGGCAAAGGGAGTATACGAAACCATCTCCGTGACCGCTTTGCGCTGGTGACGATTAGAAAGTGCGGTGGAATGGATAGGGTCGGGATTACCCGTGCGAGTAATTTTTGACGTTTCGTCCAATCGATTCATTCTGAGCTGCAGCAGGTTCAAGCAATCCTGAATGTCTTTCAATTGCTCGCCAAAATGTTCTGTAGCCACGACAATCGCTTCCTTTTGCAAGTCTTGGAGTCGATGCAAAATCCGCCGCTCAACTCCTCTCACGTGTGCTTTCATTGCTTTTTCCTTCATATCCAGCGCAATCAATTGGGTTCGAAAGTGACGGGTTGACGTTTCCTGCCATGCCCGCAAGGCTGTTGCGTCGCGAGGGAAAGGCTGTGCGACTGAAGGAGAGGAAGATGGATCGGTGCCTTTTAGACCAGACTCTTCTCTGTCTGATATCAAGGTCTGGAAATCTATGATGAGTTTTCGTTGACTTTTTAGAACCGCCAAGCAGAGCATTTTCAGATTTTCCATTTCAAGGCGTCCTGCTGAAAAATGATCGGTGGTACTTTTGTCGGATGCGAAAGGCGCCGTGCGATAGGTACACGGGTTCTCCTCTCTCAATTGCGCCATGGCAGATTCTGTGGCATCACAGAAACTGCGCATCGAATTGACTGGTGACGAGTTCAGTAGCGACATTGGCCACGGTCGCGTTGCGGCGGGTTGCTGCAAATTCGAGAATATTTTTTTCGTGGTTCGTTGTGTGCGTGTATTGGCGGATCGGAGCAAGGGGATTGTCACATCGCTCCTCGCTGTCGACTGGCTTTCAGTAACTGGCGACGGTTGATAGGCTGGAGGTGTATTGGTGCTGGTCAGCCAATCACTGAGAGGACGGGATAGCAATGAAAGCAATTCCGGTTCGTTGGCTCGAAAGCGCTTGGCGTACGAAAGAGGATCCCATCGCGATTCTGGATTGGTTTTTATCAGGGCCAAAGGGCAGGCCTGGATCACAACTCTGATAATTTCAACGTTGCAGGAGCTCTGTACAGCTACTTGCAACGGTGACAGCCCTTGTTTGGGAACAGACGCAACTCTGGGGTTGATCTGAATCATGGAAGCGATGATGTCAACGGAAGCATGATGTTTCAAAGCCAAACACAACATGTGGTAAGTCATGAGGGACGGGTTGGAATACAACAAGGCTTTGGATTTTTGCCAGTGTGTTACAGCGAATACCCTTGACAGTGATAGAAGTGACGCCGTAAGGTTGGTGCTATTCAAGGCATCGTCCTCCGTGGCCACGTCGCGATATTTTGCTTTTTGGCTTGTCGTTGTTGTTGCTGTCGTCCGGGACATGATGTGGAAGTGGGCAGATGTCTCTGTTCCAGGATTTTGTGTGGGAGAGGGAACAGATCTTTCACTCTTCGTCGTTGAGAAACTAGCGGCACCTTATTTCTCGGAGGCGCTCCATTGTGTCAGGTTTTTCTTGTGCATTTCTCCGACTCGGCCACCGTGGATGAAACGCGTCTCTATCCGTTGGAGTGGAGTAGTGTTGCGTTGCGTTGTCTCTATGGCTGACTGCACCGCTCACGGTCAATACATAAGTATGATGCAAAGAGGGCAAGAACCAATTCCAATCAAGTTTTCGTGAACCTTGGAACGTTCGCGAAGTGAGTGTGAATGTCTGGACGACATGATAGTCTACATCACCTCTCGTCAACAATGAAAGTCTGTCCGCTATACGACCTTGTCACAACAAAATTTGACTCCGTTACCGAATCGAAAGCGAAAACTCCGCCATCAACAGGTAAAAGATCGCTTCACCATTTGTAGGAGTCTTCAATCCGGCAAAGAACTCTGTGGTAGAACATTGTTTCGTTTATTGGAAGAATGTGGAAGAAACTTTTTCAACAGTGGCTCTTAGTAGTGGCAATTACGCGGAACATGGCCTCTGCTTTTGCGTTCCAGCCGCAACACCGACGGCGGAGTGAGAGCCATCACCTTCGTACAGGCAGTGTCCAGCAGAAGCGGCCGTCGTCCTTTGTAGGGTCGCACGCCCCTTACACTAGTTCAAGGACAACGTTGAAAGGTATCGTAAATCCAGATTCCTTCTTCACCGATGACGAATGGCATCCACACGATCCTGCCTTTACCACGCCCCAGCTATTGGCCGGCGTCTGGGATCAAATTGCGCATGCTGGAACCATGTCGAAAGGAGTAAGTCTGCGTCGCGCTATAGATTGGCAAAGAAATTGATACGCAGGAATTGAGGGTTGACGGATTGGTCTCGTCTTTACATGCTGCTCGTCAAAACTTTTGTTCTATCTGCACCGACACAAAGATTCATTCCGTCTCATGTGTTTCCTGATCAATTCCTTTTTGTCCCCTGACTTAGGAAACAAATACGGTGATTTATCCGCAAATTCAAGATAAATTCACACCCCGCTATCTCAATCTACTCATGGGCCATCTGGACTTTTGCAAAGACGTTTGCGACCACTTTGGTATCTCAACGGCACTGGTGCCGTACCAGAAAGACGGCAAGATTGTCGGATTTACTGTGAAAAGCTTCAGGAACAGCGAAAGTAAAGAAGACGAGTACGAGTTTGGCTACGATCCCTTTTGGGATGATGGGACGGATTTTGATAACCTCTACGCGGGTGTAGATGACGACGATATGGCCAAGGATCCTTATCCGGCGATTGAAGTAGTCGTTCCGGACGATGACGAAGACATTATTGACATTACTAAAGCATGGGTCGGTAAGATGATGACAGATATGGGACTTTGTCCGTTTACTGCTGGTCCTGAACAAGCCGGTTTGCCGATGGGCAACGTGCACTACGAAGTCGATCGTAGCACGGGAGTCGAAGAGATGTACGCCAAATACTGGCACGAGGTGGTTCGGGTCGAGCAAAACAAGGAAAAAGACATTTCCACCACGCTACTGATCGTCCCTGAGTTCATGAGAGACAACGTAGAGCTTTTTGAGTCGTTTTCGAATACTTTGACGCAACCCTTGACGGCCTTAGACGTCGAAGATTTGCTGCAACTGGTCTTTTTCCATCCTCAGTGGGTGTTTAGGGATGGCAATGCTCGTGCTGGTGAAGCCCAGGCTGGCAACTATGCTCGAAGATCACCTTGGCCCATGATCAATATATTACGGACCAGCCAAGTACGGGCCGCCCAAAAGGGCATTCCGACTGGTCTCGTCTACAAACAAAATGAAAAGACATTGTCGTCTCTTGGCGTCGACCAGTTGGAAACTATGCTACGACTACGAGATTGGAGTGGGATTGCTGATTTCAAGGTCAATCGCCGGGAATATGATGCACTCAAAATTGCACAGGACTATCAAAGAACAGGAAAGCTTTCTGAGGAAGACATGTCGCTGGCAAGCGATTGTACCCCCGCCGCCAACAAGATCGACCGATCTCAGGTGGAGCAAGGTAATCTTGTCAATGTCTTGTTGCAAGCCCTGGAAAAACGATTGGGAAAGAGCGAAGGTGGCGTAATTTCACCCTTGAGCGGACCCGAGACCAGTGCCACGGCAATGGCTGGTGATGTCTTAATTGAAGAATTGGATAGGATTGCTTCGAGAGGCACCACTCCTATCGCAAACGTTGAAGAAATAGTACTATCCAAAACAGAACCAATTCAGCTGGAAGAGGACCAAGTAGTGAGACAGGATACAGAACAGGAAGGCGTCCCGAAAGAAGTAGAATTGGCACGGAAAAAACGAACCGAAGCGGCTCGAAGAGCTATGCTGGACGATATTGATGAAGAACCGTCTGCTTCCGGACGAGAAGCTATTGGTGGAGACCCATTGACCGATGCCTTGTTTGGAAGAGGCGGCATTCCCGATGTTGCGGACGATGATGAGTTAAAAGGTGTGGACCCTAGCTCTTTATTCTAATTAATGCATCCACCACGCAGTATGTCTTTTCGAGGCGTTATGCTACCCACGAAATCATTTTCGTTCGCGATGACGCACTTGCAAATCGTTGGCGGCATAGCACATCATTGCATCGTTGGCTATCGAAATGATACAAGCGTTAGATTGATTGATTAACGGTAAAGCAACATGTAAAGATTTACTCGTCGAAAGCCGCGGTGTGGAGTTCTCGATCAGTCGCCATTTTACCGTATTCACGCAAAGCAAGATAGGTACCCTGATGACATCATTCAGCCCTCTATACCTTACATCACCGAAACACTTTTCCATTTTTGAAATCCAGCATCACCCTTACGAACTTCGCCTATTGTCATTGTACGTCGTCTTCGTGTTCTACGTCGTCGAACACTTGTACACGATGCCGTTGCCAAGATCGTTGCCAGGAGTCCTCCGTATAGCAAAAACAGAGAGGTAACGGTGGGTGCGGTTTTCCCCAATAAATCTCGCTCTGCTAGCTTTGGTTCCCTGTGTCTCTGCTGTTTCCTGAGTGTAGCTTCTTTCAGCGCCGGTTCCTGGTCTCGATTCATAATTTTGCGAGGCTTTCGCGGGCGTCGCCATTCTCGCGCCCCTGCTTGTCTCTCTTCGTGTGGCATCTCTACTGCTTCCTCCGACTTTTTGACATATCCTTCTTCTGCCATCAAAGCATGCAATGCTTTTTTCGTCTGCAACTTACTTACAGTTAAATCAATGACCTCCACTTTGCTCCCTCCTTCGTTATATATGTGCATGACCGCTCGACGACCCGTAACGTAGGTCACATTAACCCCCACATACCATTCTGCTTCGCCGTCTTTGAGAAAGCTTTTGAGCTCGGGCATGCGGTTTAACATTCATCCTCCACAGGAAACGATGTCGGCTTCCGGGCTGGCGAATGAGTAAGCAAGGAAGCAAAACGCCAGCAAATGAGCGCACCTGAAAAGACTCGTGATTCTATTTTTCATCTTTCTGTGTTTCGCTGGGTTGTTATTCACTTTCACTATTCGCTGCACTGCTCTGTGGCGTTTCCAGGAAAGTACAACAATCTTTCGAAGTTATGGCACAATTTCGGTTGATGTCTCAAGGTAGGAGGAACGACCGCTTTGAAAGTTCCTTGTAGTGTTAGGAAAACTGTCAGGCGATCGCTGTGCTGGCCCTTTTTTTACGTTGATACACGACAACCGATCGGACCAACTGTAGCTGGCTGGGTATGAAAACACTAGCAGTAACACTAGTTAAACTCGGCGCAAAGTGTGAACTTTTGGCGTCTGCATACAGCACTGGCTTCTGAAAGTTCCATACTGTAGATTATTACAATCTACCTTATCCATTTGCGAGATTGACTAACCACAAATTACAGGCCAATCTCATTTCCACTTTCCCACCCTATGCAGTAGAAAGTCTTTCAACCAGCTCTGCCTTGCGTCCACTAACAGGCAAGCCGGCCTCCTTAAGTTTTCCTTTCAACTCAGCCACTGTTAGAGACTCTAGGTTGGCCCCTGTCACTAATACCGATTCAGAGCTGGATTGCGACTCCCCTTCATCCGCAATGGCGCCTTCATTGAAAAAGTCGTCCATCGCTGACGACAGAACTTCGTCCTCGATTTCGCTGTCCTCCAAAGCACCATATCCATTTTCCTGTTTGTACTGCACAGGGATCCTCTGAGATGGCCGGTCGACTACAACAGAGTATTCGTCGACGGTAATGGACCATTCACGGGTGCGATCATCAATTGAAATTGAAAAGTTGTCTCTGAGCTCATCGCGGACTTCATCCGCTGCCTCGTAGTCTCTATTTGTCTTGTGCACTAGCCGCGATGCAAGTTGCTTTTGAATGTAGACAATCGTGTCCTCGTCAAATCCATGATCCCCGCCCGCCAGAGGTGAAAAGACGTAGTCATCCGACATGACTCGCCATTCTCGTGAACGATCATCTACTTTGACAGAAAAGCGAGCTTCCAGCTCGTCTCTAATTTCGTCGGCAGTCGCAAAATCACGCTTACCCTTTGCCTGATCACGCTCCTCAACCAGGGAAGTCACGATTGCCACTTCTTCGTCGGATAACTCACCGCCACCACGACGAGCAAAAGGGCGATTCTTATCATTGCTTTTTGATGGTAGCCCAAATTCTCCACCAATTGACCATTCTCGTAAGCGATCGTTGACAGCAACATTGAAGTTGTCCATTAAGTTATCTCGAATGGCGTCGGCAGTCTCAAAGTCACGAGATTTCTTGGCTTCGGACCGCTTTTCCAACTCGGTAATAATCAAGGCCTCATCCGCCGGCGTAACAGGCTGCGAATGTGCAGATATTGTGTATGAGCGATTCATATCGTCGAATCCAGGCTGATCAGGACCAAAATCTCCTCCGACAGACCACTGACGAAGACGGTCTTCAATAAACACATTAAAATCATTTTTCAATTCGTCACGAATGTCGTCAGCCACACGATAGTTACGGGTCTGTTTAGCTCCGGAACGACGGGAAAGCAGATTTTCAATACTTTGCAGCTGCTCCGACGTCAGAACCTTCGCCATCAGAGTATTCCGATTGGGCGTATGGGCGATTGCGGTCGCTGCGCGAGCCTCGTTCACGGCTCGGTTTGCCCCCTTCGTTCGCGTAATCACCAAACATGACACCGTCAGCCCGCCATTCTTTACGAGCGTCGTGGACGTACACACCGTTGGACAAGAGCTGTTCTTGCACTCGATCGGCGTCCTGGAATTGTCGAGACATTTTGTACTGTAGTCGCTCCGCCAAAAGAGCGTGTATCTCGTCTTCAGTGATGGCTGAAGACACGGGACCGGCATCGGACGACGCCGTGTAGTCGTGCCCGAGTGGACCAAAATCCTTGGGCTCACGGGTTCGTCGACCTCCACGATCCCCGCGACCAGAACTCTGTTCTCGGCCACCAGATCGTCGCATCCCCGATCCACTCTCGCTACATCCACTGCGCCACGTTTTTTCACGGTCCCACACGGACACACCATGGATTTTCAACAAGTCGTCACGGATACCGTCCGCTTCTTCAAATTGTCCCGTTTTCCGGGCTTGCAAGCGCGCCGCGATGAGAGAGTTTACGGTTTCCAGATCAACGCTGGAGCTGTCCCTTGACGTATCACGTTCATAGTCATGACTGCCAGCCGCAGAGAAACCATCAGCTCCTCCACGTCGGCCGCGATCACTGTACGCATCTTGTGCGTAGCGACGACCGTCGGTGTAGTCCGCACTAGGATCAAAATCGTTGTAGAAGTCGTCGTATTCATCGCGTTCGGTGGCGAAAAACGAATAGCGTTGATCGCTCCTAGCACTCGGCGCGGTGCCCACTGTTGTGATAGACAAAGGCGTCGGAATCGTGAAAGCTTGGGAATTCCGAGCCACCACGACTACGATCAAGACAGCACATTTCCAGTACATAATTAACAACCGTAATTGGTAACGAAAACGATACACAATAACAGCACTCCGTCGAGAAAAGAATTTGTAGAAGGAAGTCTTTGTCAAGGATCAGAGGAATTGATGAATGGACTGACTGTGATCGTTTGAGAGAAATGGTTCATGGATGGGTAAGATTTGCTTGGTTGTCAATACATTCTCTATCTGAGTGGGTCCCAAATGTCTGCCGTACGTCGTCGTTTCCGACAAATGTCCTTACGCTACCCGAGTCGCCGACTGCTACTCGGCAGCGAAAAGAGTTTCGTGATGGCAGCCTAAAGAATAACACCGTCGACATACGCTGTCACAACAGCTTCACAGTCAGCTTGGACATCACGGAAGCAATTGACTTTGAACATGAAACATCGTCATAAAAGGGACGGTAATCACTATTCGAGACTAGGTTAACAAGCCGCTACCAGAGCCAAAAATTGCTATGTCTTGGAAGAACTGGTGGAGACCTTCAATATGTAGACAAGACCCACCCAGCGCCAGTAGTACGTCTTTAGACGGAGAAACGCGGACATTGCGATCATTCGACTGCGAATTGCCAGATCCCGATGCCGATTCACAGCTAGAAGAAAAGGCGGAAAATGCAGCAGTACGCGATTTCGATGTCAAAAGGGCCGAGCTACTAGGAATAAGACGGCGACGCATGTTGCACAGGATGGAACCACAGTCTACTTCCGATACCTTTCCTCACGTTTGCCAAGGGGAATCATGGGACTGCGGTATTGCATGCATTGAGATGGTATACTTGTGGTGCTGTCAAAGCTGTAGAGTTGACGCTTTTCCGCTGTCAGCAGTACGAGACTGGATGGTTCGCTTTGCTTCGACACAATCCATTTGGACCGTGGACCTTGTCATTCTTTTGCAAGGATTAAAAGACAAACTGCAGCTTCCAATTAACTTATTGTTTTGTTCCGATACGTTGCGAGTCAATACAGCCTTGGCCGCTCTTGACTATTATCAATCCACGTTCGACAAGGACCGGAAACGAGTCCAGCATCGTTTGCAGGCCGTATCCAAAATGAATATTCCAGTTCATCAAGGCGAGTTGCGAGTGGATGATCTCGTTGCAATACTGTCGGATGACAATGCTGTTGCCATAGTTTTAGTCAACAATGCAATGCTAATTGATCAAGATGTCCCTGGCCAGCTAGGTAGAGAAAGCTGTTATACCGGGCATTATCTCGTTCTGTCGGGAGTTTCCAGCAATCCCCAACATGTGACCGCGTGTCATGATGCCTGGAGGGAAAACAGCCCCAGCTGGTGCTTTATAGCACACAACCCGGCGTCGGACGAAAAAGTCACTTTTCTAAATCCAGTAACGCTGGAGCTGGCTTGGGACTCGATAGGAACGGACCATGATATAATATTCATCGTGAAGTAAATTAGAATGTGACCATAATGGCTTCTTGAGTTTGTAGTACTTGCACTTCACAAACAACCATACTATCAGCACAGACGAATAAAGCCCTGCTAAAAGATGGTGTGACGCTTCAATACAGCGGCGTCTCATATTATGTCAAAATGGTGCAACGCCATTCGAAGTCCAAGACAACCACACCAATATCGACAACACTACCAATGGCATAGATGCGTGGAAATTATTTGGCGAAGTCTCATACACGTATGAACTCAATTATCTAACATTTGCCACAACGACAATTATAGAACGTATTTTCCTTTGCATTGCATGCGCCTAAGATACACGATTGTTTTCCGAAGATGCTTGTTGAGCAAATGGCGTCCTGCTATAAGCAGTGCTTTCCATTCTCATATATGTCTATTGACTGCTATACTATATAGCCCATCCCTATGTACAACAAGAGTGGAATTTAATTGTCGTCCCCGCTCTTGTTTCCAGATAACTATTGTTCAACTGGCCACTCAGGTACTCCTCTCAATCTTGGCACTTTTTCCAAATTCCAAAACATAAATTATACTTTAGAGTAGCGATTCCATTCACTGCCTGTTAATACGTTGCAGCCAAGGTTCTTTGCTACTTGCTCTCTTCCAAGTCCTTCCACTCACTGTCAAGGTTCTTCAGAGGCCGTGTAGAAAAGCGCCTAGATGCATACTGCATTTTTTGCTCCTTCGACATACGTTGCTGCTCATTGTTCACCTCATCAAATGCTTCACCACACCCACTAAGAAAAGTACAGAACTCAATGAAATCGACGCTCCCAGAAGCATCAATATCCAATGCACACCACAGGGCATTGAAATCGGCATCCGAAATTTTTCCTATCTTCCCATCATCCATCCACTGTTTGAGTTCTGTAAAAGGAAGTTGTGTAAGCAGCATATCATCACTCTACGCAGCTCACCAGGTTTGTTCATTTATGGTTTGCTTGTAACTTACCAGCCTTGTCAATGGTACCTCCCTTGTCTTTGTCAATGTGTTGGAATTCTTCTACCAACTTCTCATGAGACAGGGCACCAGCAGTGGGAGTTATTGAAATGTTTCTGGCAATACCACGGATGAACCGTTCCTTGATACGACGCTCCTGCTCTGCAATGATATGGCGATGCAGTGCGTATAACAGACCGAATAGCACTACAAGACCAAAGATGACGAATCCCGCAATTGCGCCAGTCTTTAACTCCGCATTAGGTTCTTGGTACGGAGATATAGTACATGTTGGATCATTTCCAATGCCTCCACACCATTCTTCCTCGGTTGGGTACGAAGCTGGATCCAAGGTGAAAGTCTGGAAAGGAACAGGGAGCCGGTCGATTTCTTGGATGTTGTGCTCAATGTAGGCTTCCTTGATAGCAGTAATCCACTCGCTTTCCTCCATTCTGATCATTCTTGCAAGAGCAGCGCCCTGTCTCACACTTCTGACTAAGTCAATAACGTTTTGGTTTAACAACGCTGTGTTGTTGTCAAGGAATACAAACGGATTGTTCTGGCTGAAAATCCCGTCCACAGTATTGCTTCCCCACAGAGTACTAGAGTCAATCCAACTTAGCTGTCCCGATGGAATCAGATCGACGATTGAGTTACCAGGAAGCGCACTGTAGCTAACACGAAACATCTCAAGGTCGCCTGGTCAAAACATGATAAGGGCAGTTGAGAGATGCAGCTCTTTAAATAAGGGAATATCACACTGATGGATAACATCTATCCCTTTCCCAAACAGATATAACAGAATTCTTGCCTCAGTCTTACCTCGGTTCTCGTGAGTGCTAGTCCCATACTGACCGACAGCAAGAACAATCCCATTGACGCCGCAGACTCCTGAGCCAATGATGTTTTGGAATGGCGGGTTGAAAGTTTGATTGCAGAAAGATTCAGGAGCTGGGCCGTACAAAGAGTAAGAAGTGAGCACGGCTCTCGAGCCATCAAGTGTGAAGTTCGAAAAAGTTACATATTCGCTTTGGGCGTAAGGAACACCCCATTCGTAGTTTCCCGGGAAATATGGTTTAGGCTGCGCTGGGACTGCCTCATCTTCAAAATTCTTTCCGACTACTTTCCACAATCCTTCGAATTGCTTCCAGTTGGATTCTTGTTCCACAATGGATTTAGGGAAATTCGCATCGTAGCGAGTATCCGTCTCGCTAAGGCAAGGTTTCGTGAGCGACCCACCGCACTTTGATGGCTTAAGTGCATCCGAATGGGGAAGGATCACCGTTGCGATAACGCTCACAAAAAGAACAAGAAATTTCATGTCTGGCTTTGATTGTGCAAAAGCTCTCTAGTGGAATTTATGGGCTGAAACGAGAATATGAATGAAGGGTTGGCCTCAATCTGTGCTCACAATCAGCGGCTTGGCATGGTCACATTGAATTTGAGAAGGTGTTGCACGACAACCTACTAATCGGTTGACAACATTTATGTATAGACACATATTATTCAAGCTCTCCGGTAAGCATTTGCGACATTGCTAGAACTCTAGTTGAAAGGACCTCTTTTACCGTCTGGTATCCCTAGTTAGATGGAAGCAATGTTGGTGAGAACACCAGTATCTGGCAACGGCTCCACTTTATGGTGACGAATTTCAAAAAACGGTATTGACATGAAAGCTTTGCCAGTTGCTGTGTACCAGTTAAATTTCAATCATGACAACCTGGTAGAGAAGGTTTTACCCCGACAACCAACTATTCGGTTGACAACATTTATGTATAGACACATATTATTCAAGCTCTCCGGTAATCATTTGCGACATTGCTAGAACTCTAGTTGAAAGGACCTCTTTTACCGTCTGGTATCCCTAGTTAGATGGAAGCAATGTTGGTGAGAACACCAGTATCTGGCAACGGCTCCACTTTATGGTGACGAATTTAAAAAAACGGTATTGACATGAAAGCTTTGCCAGTAGCTGTGTACCAGTTAAATTTCAATCATGACAACCTGGAAGCAATGAATTTGAGAAGGGGTTGCCCCGACAACCTACTATTTAGTTGACAATATACGTGTATATATAAATTTTTCGACCTCTTCGGTAAGTTATTGCGACATTGCTAGAACTCTAGTTGAGATTTCCTACTTTTACCATCCAACGGCAATGTGTATCCAATCAAAGTCACGAAAAAAATATTATATAATTCCACTGGGATATCACATTCTATATAATGATTTCCACTGGGATATCACATTCTATATAAGGATTTCCACCGGTATATCAACAAATCCCACCAAGATATGAAACAGGGTTATAGAAAATCCACATGGATACCTAAGGGAAGGGAGATCCCTAAGGGGAGGGAGATCCCAGAGTAGTATAAGCCTCCAATGCTGAATATGATTTATCAAAAAACTACGCCTAAGTAATTACGCTGGGATCTATCCGACGTCTAAGGAGTTAGTCTGGGATCAGTACCGGGCCTCATAGTAATTACTCTGGGATCTATCCGACTTCTAAGTAATTACTCTGGGATCAGTACCGGACCTCATAGTAATTACTCTGGGATCTGTCGTCGCTTCGCAACCTTATTCGATTGTCTGTTCCAATAGAATTCGGTACCCGATGAACTCTTATCAGTGTGTCTGAGCCTCCCGTTTCTGTCTCCCCGCTTCAGCAATATTCGATTGTCCGAACTCTACGATCCGCCTCAAATGTTTGGAAATTCGCAGTTTCAGTCAGTGTCACCATCAGTACAAGTTGCGTTTCCATGAAAGATTTTTTTCCTTCTACAGTAAACGTGTTTGGGGTTTTCGTTCTGTCATGCTGTAGAGTACTGCCATGGACTTATGAGTCCTGGCAACTCCAAGAAGCCGCCATGGAGAATGGCTTAATGCAAATGGAACAGTGATTGTCCGCTTTGAGGAGTCCTGGCGTGTGTACGTTGCGCAGTGAGAAGACCGCACTGGATTGGAAAGTTGCTCGGCTCGAAACGAATGTTTAACGGGAATGAAAACTCGTTACACGACTTCATCCACGTCATACTCAGAAATGCTTTCGATCCGGCCATTCACAATCAACAGAGAAAGAACATTTCAGGTACAGCAGCTCATTTGCTTGTTATCAGGAAACTGCAACAATAACAGGCTAAAACGTGTCTATGGGACCAAGGGATTGTAGACACAATAGTAAAAAATGTAAAACAAAACTTATAAACTTATTCGCTTGTAACAGGGATATCAAACCCCATATGCTTATCGTAGGGTTTTCCTATTGCCCTCACATTGACTGTGAGACCATGAATAGAGGAAACTGCAACAGTAACGGGCTAAAACGTGTCTATACTTGTTGTAGGATTTTTCTGAAATATAGACTTGGTGAAATGTGTCCCCTCAAAACCACAATGGGAAAAATAGGGAACCAAATAAAAATAAAACTTTGACACTGCATGCATTGATAAATATTATGCAAATGCAATTTGTCCCAACACTGAACCTATTGAGAACAGGAAAGGTGGCAAACCCTTCTTGTAACATGAACAGGCTGCCTTTAATATGGTTTTCCCGCAAGCAACCGCAAAGAGCTTGTTTGTGGTGAATTTGAAATCTTTAATGCTGCTCGTTGCGGTAACCCTAACTATAACCCTAAAATATACCGCTTAAGTCCATGAATACTATGGTTTTACGTATGATTACTCCTGAATTAGAGCCGAGAGGACCTTCAGATTGTTGTATTGTTTACAATGCAAAATGCCTTCGAGCGAGAAGTCTGTAAGATGTTGCCTTGTGTTGTCTTTCTTCCAATTAATGACGGAAAAGTCAGACTCAAACTGTCGCTGTATTTGGAAATGCCAATGCCAACCCGCCGCAGAATTTCTGAACAAGCGAAAATTGTCCACGAGTTACTGCCCAACTCTCTGAGAAATTACTCTTCTGATTATGAGAATGCAACAAAGCGTCTTGGAACAAGGGTTCTTCTCGGTACGCTCGGAGAAATATGCTAAACTCTTGACTAAGTTGGTCAATTTCTTTGTCTGAAAACTGTAATTGTTCGGTGCTTCTGAATTGTCTTGACAAAATCTTGCATGTTGCTTGTCATGGTACACTACCTTGCGACGTGTCCCTTAGGGGAGGGGTATCACATTCGATTTATTTTCCAAACGAGAATCTTAAATTGCATCGGCAATTAGATGGTGTGATTTCGTATTTGCCAGTGCGAAAGCCGTCTCCGGAGGAGTTTCGAAATTTTCACAAGTTGACTCTCACATATGACAATCCCATTTGGGATCCTTATTTGACGGATTTTACTCGTCAGGAGGAGAAGTATACCGATAGCAAAGGTATTTTGGCAACGAGACAATCCGGTCATGCAAACATTCAAATGATTTCGTCACACGAAAGTACAGTATCAGTTGTGTTGTCTAGTATTTCGGTGTCACTCGATGAACAGCATTTTGTCGAAGCACTTGAGAAGACATGTCTGGTGAGTGTTGCTCAGTCGTCGAATTACAGGTACAGAGTTACTCCGGAAGAGTTAGCCAGACATTGGAATATCGGTTTATCTGCAGCAAAACGAACTTTATTGGCTACGACTCAGAGAGGAGTCAAGGATATTGCCAGTCGGTCTTTAACACAGAGAGTCAAGCCAACTACCAGTCAGCTCAGATACCAACATCTCCGTACACAACGGATACAATGTTTTCTTGTGTAATGTCTTTGAGCAGAAACACCTGTGCCCAAATTTACGTCAACAATCTTGATTGGACACGTGCTTATGCTATGAAGTCAAAAGGTAATGCCCATGAGACATTGGATTTGTTGTTTCACCGAGAACGTGTTCCAGCCGAGATTATTTCGGATGGCGTGAAAGAATTGGTGCAGGGTGAATTCAGACGGAAGGTTCGTGCGGCAGGATCTCATGCTAGACAAATTGAACCTTACTCACCGTGGTTAAATTGAGCTGAGACTGCAATCAGAGCATTGAAACGCATGACCAACATGGCTATGAAAAAGTCATCTGCACCGTTATATCTATGGGATTTTTGCCTGGAGTTGCAAAGTATAATTTGATCGTCAATTGCCCATAACATTTATGCATTGAATGACAATGTACCGAACACGGCAGTGTCAGGTGATATGACGGATATCAGTCACTTATGTGAATTTGCTTGGTATGATTGGATATGGTATTTGGACCCAGTCGACTTTCCGGTAGACAAACGGAATCTAGGTCGCTGGCTTGGTCCTGCACATGACATTGGTGATGTTATGTGTGCGCGTATACTTGTTCAAAGTGGTCAAGTGGTATCTCGAACTTCTTACTCGCCACTTTCTACAGCTGATCTTAATTCCAGGGAGGTGCAATCAGACAAGTCCTCATTTGACGCAACTTTGAGCTATAATAACTGTGATGATGCTATTGCCCCTGTTAGGGTTAGGGTTAGGGTTAGGGGTTAGGGTTAGGGGTTAGGGTTAGGGTTAGGGTTAGGGTTAGGGTTAGGGTTAGGGTTAGGGTTAGGGTTAGGGTTAGGGTTAGGGTTAGGGTTAGGGTTAGGGTTAGGGTTAGGGTTAGGGTTAGGGTTAGGGTTAGGGTTAGGGTTAGGGTTAGGGTTAGGGTTAGGGTTAGGGTTAGGGTTAGGGTTAGGGTTAGGGTTAGGGTTAGGGTTAGGGTTAGGGTTAGGGTTAGGGTTAGGGTTAGGGTTAGGGTTAGGGTTAGGGTTAGGGTTAGGGTTAGGGTTAGGGTTAGG